>NW_020862698.1:0-15214 GCF_003713205.1 Coffea eugenioides | reverse complement strand
AATTTGGGTAATAGTCGATCGGCTCACTAAGTCTGCACATTTCCTACCTGTGAGCATGAGTTTTTCATTGGAGAAATTGGTCAAGTTGTACACAGAAGAGATCCTAAGGCTACATGGTATTCCAGTGAGTATCGTGTCCGACCGAGATCCAAGGTTTGTCTCGCGTTTTTGGCAGAAATTCCAAGAGTCTTTGGGGACCAAGTTGAAATTTAGTACTGCGTACCATCCCCAAACCGACGGGCAATCGGAAAGGACAATCCAAACCTTGGAGGACCTACTGAGATCGTGTATATTGGATTTTGGAGGTAAATGGAGTAAATATATGACCTTGGTAGAATTTGCATATAATAATAGCTATCAGGCTTCGATTCAAATGGCACCTTATGAAGCTTTGTACGGGAGAAGGTGTCGATCTCCGATTCATTGGGATGAAGTTGGAGAAAAGAAGATTATAGACCCTACAGCCATACCTTGGATAGAAGAAGCCCAGGAGAAGGTGAAACTAATTAGAGAAAGGCTTCAAATTGCCCAAAGTAGACAAAAGAGCTACGCCGACACAAGGAGGAAAGATTTGGAGTTTGAAATAGGGGACAAGGTTTTCCTAAGAGTTAAACCCTTGAAGAGCGGAGTAGTATCTAAGAAAGGTAAGAAACTGAAGCCAAGGTATATCGGACCTTTTGAAATTTTGAGGAAAGTTGGGAATGTAGCATACCAGCTGAAATTGCCTGCAAGCATGGCTAGGATTCACGATGTATTTCATGTATCCATGCTTAGGAAATATTACCCTGACCCAAGCCATGTGCTGCAACTAGAAGGAATTGAGGTGGATGAGACGTTAAGCTATGAAGAAGGACCAGTCAAGATTTTGGAAAGAGAAGTGAAGGAGCTAAGGAACAAGAAAATTCCTCTGGTGAAGATTCTTTGGAGAAATCATGGACTTGAGGAAGCAACCTGGGAATTAGAAGAGGAAATGCGAAGGAAGCACCCCAATTTATTTCCTTAGAAAGAATGAATTTTGAGGGCAAAATTCTTGTAAGGAGGGGAGGATGTGAGAACCTTGAATTTTGCAGAAATACCAATGCTTACTTCGACTTCACTTTTATTTAGCCTTCGTATTCTTTAAATCTTTTCTAGTATTACTTTCACTCACTTTTATATACTAGTGCATAATTCCTTCGTAATTCTTATTCTAATCTACCACGTTAGTTCATTTGTTGTAAACAAGTATATAAAAATAATTTTTGTGTGCAAAATAACATAACGGTGCTAACTATTAAAGCACTTAGCTTTGCTACACTAAGTTAATAATTCTTGAGTTATATATGTTTTCTTGTTTTCAAATAAGTAGTTAAACGCACGTTATAAATGAAGAATGATATAATCTCCCTAGACTATGAATTTCTTAGTTTTACTATACTAAATTAATATCTTAGAGTTAAGAATTAATTCTTTGTACTAACATATAAAAAAAAAAATTAGGATCTTAATTTCCTTGACTCAAACAATTTAAAGGACAACCAATCGATAACCTTAATTTCCTCAAAATAAATTCCTATTAGTACTAACGTTAAATGTTAGATTTTTATAACAAGGTCAAACTTGATTTTAATAAGTTAATAAAGTACAAATGTTAGGAACCTTAATATTAATTCGTAACCGATTATATTCGATAAAACGGTTTCGGTATATTAGTGTAGAATTAGGCTTTCAAATTTCAATTGGTGATAAGTATTGGATTTAAGATGGAATTGAGGATTGAGAAGAGGTTAGGGGGCAAAGTGAATGGACCAAAATGCCCTCCACAATTTCACAAAACCTCCACTATACCACAACCTCACAATGCTCGGCCAAACATTCCCTTGTTCAGCCTTCCATTGCCGCCCACTTAACCAATCAGAAACTCTCCAATTCCATACGTAAAACCATCTTCACACTCTACCAAATTCTAGCCACAAAACACATACATAACCACGGCACATCTCAGTCAGTCCCATTCTATAACTCAGACCACAAAACACATCCCTCTTCTGCTTAGTTATTATCGACAAAGAGGAGCTGAAGGAGGAAGATTTCCGGTGCTGTCCGCGAGTTGCATTTTCCTTTTGTCTTGTCCGTAAGCTGAGGGAGAAACCAGAGAACCATCACCACCTTCGATAACTTCAGACCAACATCACAACTGCAACCTTAACCACTCTGCACCTCGCCAATTCCAGCCGCAACCCACTGAACCAGGACCACTACCCTGTCGCGTGCTTGTGAGCCGAGAGGAGGAAAACATTTTCCAGAATTTCGTGTGAAAGCTTGACTAGTTGTGAGGTAAATTTCTGGATCATTTTAGGAGTTATCAGAGGTAGATTGAAACCATTAGGGACATGCATGCATGGTTTAGACAGCCGATTAATGAAATCAAAGTCTTAGGAAATCTGTTTTGGAAGTAAATGTTTCGGCTGAGAAGCTGATTGGAAATGCGGCTTCACTTTTGTTTTTCCAGTGACAATCTGAGCACCTAAGTGTACTTAGCTGAATAAAAACTGGATGATTAAGACCATGCATGTTGATTGTGCTTTCGGATGATAATGGTAAAGCTTAAGAAACTTCTGTTTTAGGAGGAAAATGTCTTAGCCGAGAAGATGATTGGAAGTGCAGCTCTAATGTGTTTTCCGGAAATGAATTGAGCATGCATGGGTGATTAACTAATCGAATCTCGGATGATTATTATGATTAGAGTCATGCATGAATTTAATTAGCCTGGATTACTTGGAAAATAAAAGGAAAGCCGAAAAATTTGGTTCATGAATGATCATTCGAGAATAGTTGGTAAAATTTCTGGATTTGTGTTAGTTGAGTACAATAGTAGCTTGAACCTGGATTTGATTTGAAAACCTCTACTAGCTAGCTACGTGTTTACATGTCCTAATAGAGTACCAAAAATTCTGCTTTAACCAAAGAAAATTCTGTTTTAGAACCATTGTTATTTCTGGAAATCTTGAGAGAAGCCGTGAGGTTTAAACCTGGAAATTTTGGGGTTTGTAACCATGGTTTAAATTCAACTCTTAAGCTGGAATTGTTCATTATCTTGCTATGTGTTTAAATACTGAATTTGAGTAACTAACACCATAATTAAACCAAGGGAAAAATTCGAACTAAAGTAGATTGATTGCTGGAAATTTTGGGTGATAGCCGAAGGGGTATGAACCAGAATTTCAATATCGTTGGAAAAATTCAATTTGTTTCTGGAAATTTATTTTATTTCCTTGGATTATGATGGCTCAGAATTTCATAAGAGATACAAATTTTAAGATATACAATTTGTTCAGCAATGAACCAATTAGTACATGTAAAGCTGAAACCAAAAACGCTAGTATACAATTGCTGGAATTTTCGTTGAGACAGCCGAGAATTGAGTTGAAAATTTGCTTGGTTCTTGGAAATTTTTCTTGAAAAATGATGCTTGAAATATGTTGTTTTGGAGCCCTATAAGAAATGTACGATGGTTTGAATAAAAACTTTTGGTGTGAAAAGAAAAGAAAAAGGAGTTTTTCATAAGTGAAAAATGAAACTCCAGATTTTCGGAAGTCCCTGACCAGTCTCGATAAAACGGTTATATCTTGGGGTAGGAAAATCCGTTTAAGGCGCCGTCAGCGGCATTTGAAACTAGAATCATAGATCTTCGCCCTGTAGAAATTTCGTATTTTTACTCCATGTGTACTACTGTCGGTGAATTTTCAAAGTAAACTGTTTGGCATGAATGACCTGTTTCATTTTAAATCTCCACTTGAATTCGGATTGGGACCTTATATTACTAGTGGTTCAAACTCTTGACTGAATTGTGGTTTGACCCTAGGGTGTTCCTGAAATTTTCAAAGGATTAGAGGGTAAGAAGGTACTTGCTAAACGTATGCTTAAGCCTGGCTAGTGAAACAATTTCTACTCGTATTCCAAGGTTCGCAAAGCTAATGGTCGACATTATTTTCATTTGAGCATAATGTGTCGAAATTGTTGACGGTGGGCTCTACGAATTCCCACTTTTGAATTGATGGTTGATTTATTGGAAATTGTTGACGGTGGGCTCTATGAATTCCCATCCTGCATGGATAACTGAATTGCTGAAATTTGTTTGGAAATCTGTGCTACTATTTTGTGAAACTGTGAGTTGATATAAGTACTGATTATCAAGTGCTAAGTAATGACGAAGCCTTGGTAAATTTTCCTGCTTATGCTTAGATATAAATTTGTTGGAACACAGGGCTAAGAATTGACGAGCCCTAGTGTTATTACTGTTTAAATTCTAATTGTGCAATATTGAGAAAACGTGATTTTGGATTGGAATCGAAAATGTGAGAAGTTGTACCGACCTTGTGACTCCAAGTAAACGCTTGACTAAGTAAATGAAAAATATTTTGCTTTAAGTCTCGAACGGTACAGATTTAGCATCATATTGCTAAACATAGCGTCTACTATTTTTGCCTTAGAAACTTGGCAACATGACTTTTATCCCTTAAGTTAAACTAGCCTTATCAATTTGGGGAAAAGATTCTCCCAGACTCAAAACCTTAGTTTTGTTCCAAATTCCTTCCTTCGTTATAAATCGTTTAAGGCTAGTCGGAACTAAGGAAAATTTAAAAGGTGAAACTCGATCATTTTGGTTTTAAACGTAGCAACCTGCTTGGCAAGAAGAAAAGAAAAACCTTATTCTAGCAACATTTTTCAATAGACCTTACCCTAAAGCCTTAGCAAAGATTTTGCAAGCACCGCCACTCAAAGGAACTTTTTCTCAAGGTATACTTCTAGCCTTGATATTAAATATCTTGCCGACTTATTTTAAGAAAATAATAATAGTATTTTCTTCGAGGAAAAGTATTCCAGGAATATTATAAGAAATATTGTACGGTTCTCACAAGCTCGATTCCAAGTAAAATATTTTGAGAAAAAGTAAACTAGCAACATGCTAGAAAACTCTACATGTGCAAGCCAAAAGTTCCAATAGAAGACTTATGGCTTAAATTCTGATATTCTAGGATTTTACGAGGACGCGGAATTCGATCCTCAATCCAATATCTGAACTTCACTCTTGGTGAGTGTCCCTGCTTGTTCTATGTTATGTGGTTAAGCGCTTTATCAATTCGCTATGTGATAATTGTCAAAATGCAATAAATGATTTTTGATCCATCGAAGTGAGCAGTGTGTACTTTATCGCACTAGCCGTTCGAGTGGTGACATGTGTGAAACATTCTCTAATGAATCCGTGAATCTAAATGTAGTGAGTCGTTGGGTGAATCCCTCGACATCTGAATCGATCTACAAAAACCTTGAATCTAAATGTAGTGAGTCGTTGGGTGAATCCCTCGACATCTGAATCGATCTACAAAAACAAAAACCTTGAATCTAAATGTAGTGAGTCGTTGGGTGAATCCCTCGACATCTGAATCGATCTACAATAAAGTCGATAGGTGAATCCTTCGACAAAATTTTATTACGGGTATATCTCGAGTATACTGCGTCGGTAGATGAAGTTTGGGCCCAAAGCAGAGGTATGAACGGTGACGGGTTAGGTTTAAAATAAGTGTATCTACATGGAAATTAAGTAGGGAAAGTTGACGGAGGGTCAACTACGATGGTATCTGATCAAACGTGGAAAATGGCTCCTGAGAGCCCTTGTATCCTACCTTGTGCTGTTACACGCTTTCCTAACTGTTTCAATTTGATTTAAATTATTAACCGCTGTTTGATTTATGTGATTGCATGTTTTGGGGCACCACTGAGCTTTAGCTCACCCCACGTATTTGTTTTCCTTAATAGGTTCTGGAGACTGAAAGCGCTGAGACTTATTCATGTTTCTTTTCTTCTCGTATGGGATGTAACGAATATTATGGCTATTGTGTAGGCTTGTATTGTGTTTTAACTTGAATTCTGTACTTTTGTTTTTGGATTGCCGCTTGAAGCTGGAAAATGTGTAAACCCTATTTCGGAGGTTGGATAATATATTTGTGTTTGTGAATTATGGATTGATGTAACTAGATACGAACGACCTTATTCCTTGGTTCTAGAGCATGTGATGTCTAAGGGCCATAGATTGGCGATTTTAAGTTCCTTGTTGTCTCTGAAGTTAATGTGGTAGATGTTGACTTATTTTGAAAGGAAGCGACATTGTAATAGTTAGGCTATTCTTCGATAGGATTTGGGTTAGTGTGCGTGCGTGAGTCCTGGCGAGAGTTGGGCAGACGGCCCGCCAACCCTTTGGTTCGCCTCAGGGGGAAGTGGGGTCGCCACAAGTATTAGTTTCTTTTACCTTCCTCTACAATGAGGACATTGTGAATTTTAAGTGTGGGGGAGGGATTACTTTATCTTATGGGGTGATTGTGTTTTGAAGTGCATGATTTTAGTTATTTATGGCCTAGAAATGTTGGAATCATATTTGGAAATGTTGTCATGAAGATAATTTTCTTGAAATTGAGGCTGTTGGCAGGGAGTTTTATCTAGGGGTGGCAATTCGAGTCCAAATCAGGTTGGCGGGTCGGGTTCGGGTCAACCCCAGTCAGAAAATCTGTTGACCCGAACCCGACCCGCCAACCCGTGGCGGGTCAGGTATGCTGACCCGAACCCGAAACATTTCAGGTTGACGGGTTGACGGGTCGATCCGAAATGACCCGAAACTTAATTTTAATTTATTAATTTATCACTGTAATTTCTAATAAAATCAATTTCTCACAAAACTAATTACATAATCAAGTAATAAAAATTTAAATAAATAATTCCAAACCAAATCTAAAATAAATTAAACACCGTAAAAGTGTTTTATCCCAAACAAAATATAAAATAAATTAAAACAGTATAAAAGTAAAAAATAATATAATATATTATTTATCCAAATATAATAATTTCAACTTCACACAAATTAAATAAATTCATTTAGGATTAAGTAATTAATGCCTTTGAAAAAAAGAATAACTTAGTTTAGTTAGATAAAATTATTTTTATGTTTATTAAATTATTTTTAATTCGTAAACGGGTCATATCGAGTCATATCAGGTCACCACGGTTGACCCGAAATCGACATGTTTTCTTTTCGGGTTCATCGAGTCCAACCCGATTCTGACCCGAATTCCCGAAACCTCAACCCAAACCCATTAATTTCGTGTTAGGTTCGTGTCGTGTTTTCAGGTCGTGTCGAAAATTGCCACCCCTAGTTTTATCCATATATATGGGGAAACTCTATCAAAATTTTTCTAAAATATTTTCCAATATTTCATTGCAATTCTTTCCAATAATGGCCGAAATGTTCAATTTTAAATGCCTAATTCTTCCATTGGATAAAATGTTATATATATTTTGGAAAGTTTAGTCCTTATTTGACTTGGCATTAGTCATTATGCAATTAGAATTTTTACATTTTAGAAAGTATATTCAGTTAAATAAGGAAAATTATGCTTAGAATTTTGCAGGTTTAATGATATTTCTCATTTTTACTTAATTTTATAAGTAAGTGATTGATATAGTCAAAACAAGACCAGATTCATCCTTTAATTATGCTCAGAGGGAAATTGATTATTAAAAAAAAAAATTCTACTCCAATGATTCGCATACTGAGTAACCGGGGGTTAGCATTTACAATTGTCGACATTCGCGTAAAAAGGTATTGGAATTAAGAGTATGCCTAGTAATTTAAATGAGTGAAATGTTGAGTAATCGGGAATCTTCATCTAAAAGTGTAGATTTTCACGTAAAAAGGCATTGTCACTATTTAAGTAAAATGAAGTATAAACAAATCCCTCTCAGTTATGAAAATTTTGATGGATATATGATGAGAAAGGCCATAGAATTGACTATGTGATTTACTTATTTGTGAAATTAGGATATGATGAGAGATTGAGTTGAAATTGTTAAAATTAAGGTATAATTATCTTTATTTAACTTGATATTATGAGTATTTAGTGTAATCTGAGAATTGGCATAATGATTGGTTTCTAGGTTTTGAGGAACTAAAATTGACAAAAGTACGTATATTATTTTATCTCTTGAATCATTGTAGTAAGTTATGTGTGAAATTGCTTGAGGACAAGCAACGATTCAAGTGTGGGGGAATTTGAAAGAGAATATTTAACGTACATTTTGTACAAGTTTGGCATGAACTTTTGGTATGTTTTGAGAAGATTAAAGCCATATTTGCACTCTTTTGGTGATAAATATTTAAATATTGTTTAAGTGTTCTAAACTTGATAAATGAGTGGATTAATACGTTAATTTTGTGAAATTGTGAAGGATATTGATATATGAAATTCATGCACGAGATGAAGGAAATGTAAGGATCGTCCAGAGGATAAAGTACAAAAGAAACTAGGAGCAAAAGTGAAGAAAAGGAAAGAAGTGAAAAACTGAAAATTGATTAGCACGGATCCGAGTTTGGATCCGTGTGAACAAAGGGCGATTCGAGCCCTCGTCTGTACTTCTGGAGCAGTGCATCCGAGGCCAGACGATCCAAGCTCGGATCATTAAGAGAAAGGCCTCGGATCAGCCTTGATCCGAGCTCGGATCGTAGTGCACACCTCGGATCCAAGGCTCGGATCTACCTCTCTCTTCTGCAAGTGGCACAGCCATTTTTTCTCATTTTTCACACAACTTTTCAGCTATCTTGGGTGAGAGAATTCGGTGGCACATGCTTCTGCAACAAAAAGGAAGACAAAATGAGTTATTGACAAGTCAAAACAACATTTCTTTTGACTTTCTTTACAAAATCTGAGTTGTTGGAATCATGAAGGAGAAGAAAGTGCCTTTCTACCACCTTTTATGCAGAGAACCAAGAAGTCAGGCATCACCATATGGAAGGAGTTTTTCATCTTGTAACATTTTTCAATCTAGCTAGAAGTTCTAAAAACAAGCACTTGGAGATTTCACTTGTAATCATCTTGTACAAGACATAGCAGAAATTTGAGGGTTTCATCATTAATTGGCTAAGCTTTTCTTTATCTTTCTTGTACTTGTACTTTATGATGTTTTGCATTAATAAACTTGTGAGTTTGATTGTTATATCATTCATGAGTAGCTAAATTTCTTTATCTAGAGAGTAGATGAAACTTATGGCTAAATGATATGAATTGAATGTGATTTAAACTTGTTATATCTTGTATTAACTTGTCTATTTGTGTAGTTGTAATTACTTGTTGTTTGATCACCAATAGCATGTTTATAGTTGTTATTAGTCAATGAGAATTGGTAGTAACAATGGAAAAAACATGAGTAGAGCTTGAGTTGTATGTTCATGAAAATAGATGTACACTTAAGTGGATTAGCTAGCATTTCATGAAGGAAAACAGAGTAGAACTAGTATTTCACCATGAAAATAGGGAAAACTGGATTGCTCTAGGCCATTTTATCATGAGAATGAGATTTGGTAATATTGGAAATG
Organism: Coffea eugenioides; assembly: GCF_003713205.1. Classification (NCBI taxonomy): domain Eukaryota; kingdom Viridiplantae; phylum Streptophyta; class Magnoliopsida; order Gentianales; family Rubiaceae; genus Coffea; species Coffea eugenioides. The sequence goes on along the minus strand of NW_020862698.1, from coordinate 5,811 downwards.
AATCCCTGGTTAAACAACAATAATAACAAGAGAAATTTATTCATTTGTGTTGTTTATGCCATAAGTGGAATCTACATCCCTAAATTTATTCTTGAGTGAAATTTATCCATTTGCATTTAGCATTTGTTAAACTAGATTTATAGACAATAGCATTATAATTTCTCTACTCAAATTCATTTATAAGTCTAAATAATAGAGAAAATAAGGGTCTAGTACTTGTTTAAATTGCTCCTCGTGGGATCGACTCGATACATACCTTACATTATGGTTTCGGCCTGTATACTTGCAATCAACGGGTATAAAATCGGATTTAAACTTGCATTGATATAAAAATCCCGTCACATATGTGAGATCGAATTATTTTACTTATTTCTTTTATTCATTGGTATTTGTACATTTTCTGATTTAACTTCATATACTTGTTATGTTATTTGAATGTCAAGGGCCCGATATTCGAATTAACCTAATAATCTACTGTCAGATTAATTGATTGAATCTGTAATTGTTCAATTGATTAATACCAGTGGCAACTAGCGTGATTGGTTTCATGTTAGGGAAACGTATGATCTAATTTAAACGAACCCTCGTAGCGTGTTTGTTAATTAAGGTTGGCTTTTCTAATTCTTATTGCAATTGAGAAATTAAATCCTATAGTCGTACCTAGGGTTATTTTTTGGTTAGGAAAATAGTTAATGGTCGTACCTTAACTATCGAAAAAGTAAGGAAAGGTTGGTTGTTTATCGCGTGTATAACAACTATAACCAATCTATTAATTAGTAATTAAATTATCTTTGCATCGATGATCAGTTGAATGGACCGTGTCTGAAAAGTTGCACCTTTGGCTAGAGTTGTATTGGTTATTGATTAATTCCTGTTTATTTCTATTAGTTGTTTCATTAGTTGATTAATTAGTTATTTTATATTTTCCAAAAACCCCCCATACTTCGGACTCTGGAAGAAATGAATTATCCCCAGTTCCTGTGGATTCGACCCTGCTCACCGCTATATACAAATTTGTATTTTTCTTGAGTAGATAATTATTATTGCACATGTTCAACACCTGTCATTCTATAACTGTATACAGAGTCATCTTTTTCAAAGATTTCCCATGCTGCAAAATGTACTCTACGAGCTTTATTTCATCTTCCTCCCCTATAAATTGTCTGATTCCAATCTGCCTAAGATGTTCAACAAAGCGTATTGGGAAAACTATTTGGAAATGTAGATTCCAGGTCCTTGTATATGCAAAGTCCTTCTTACACAACTTTACATATTGAGAAGATCAAAAATTGCAAAACATAATAATACTTGAAATTAGTGAGAATATATCCAAAAGAAACAAAATATTAATACCTGAAATCAGGTTTTACAATCTGTGCACAAAAAGCACCTAAACCCAAATGGCCCATGTTGGAATAGACCAAGTTTAGTTCAACTGCAGAAATTCCTAGTACAATGGAACTGCAACTTCAAATTCAGTAAATTGCAAACTGATATTATGATTCTATAAATCCTAAAATCTCACCCAAGTCCTCTTGCCTCCAACACAAAGTATGTACACAGATGCTGACCTATTCTATACACTTGTAGGTAAATTCAAATCAGATGGCATTCAATAGAACTGCCTTGACTTGGCTCCATATCAGCACTACTGCTCTTTAAATCTAAATTGATTAAGCTGCACAAAAAGGAAAGATTACATTAGATGGAGAAATTTTACTGATTGCATATGAAATAGGGGTTAAAATCAACTAGGAAAAGCAGAGAAGTTAACCTCAACGGACCAGGAAACAAGATGCAAAAGTCAGAAGTTGGTAGCTTAAACCTCAACCAAAAGAAAAATGCAATCTTTGATATTAAACACATAACCCACATAAGTTAGCTTCACAGAGTCCAGAAGGATGGTTGGAACTCAATTTTCCTAAAATTGTGAGGAAAATAATGCAATCTTAGAAATCTAACACAAATGATGGTAATAAAAACACACAGGAAGGGTATAAAAACTTGCAAAATGGCGCCAAAATATAGATCTAACAGTATTTGAAGCAAATGGATGAAGCATTGAAGTTGTTCTAAGATTTTTGGACAGCAATAAAACCTAAGCTCCTTCACGTTTAGCAATTCTTAGGAGATAGACAGGAGGCGGGTCTTCTTTTTTAGCAATTCCTTATAGGTCTCCTTCCCGTTTAGCAATTCCCGCATATGTTCTTCTATTTTTGGACTAAAAACCACCGATGTTGGCCTTTGAGAGAAGAACAGATGAGTGCTTCTCAATTGACAGAGACAAGAGAGGACCAACCTTTCTATGTATATATCCCTCAGCTTCTAACAAGCCTTTGAATTTTGACGGAAGGATGTTGCGGGAAAAATAAAATTCTTGGAGGGAATAAAACGCGCGTCCTAAATTCTGATTTAAGTGTTGTTGTTAAAAGTTTCTAAGAATTGGAGTATATTATATAATATATAGAATGAATATTGAGTATTAGAAGTATATAATTTGAAAGAAATCATGTATGTGAAAAATGCAACTAATGAAAATATTCATGTGCAATCAATATAATAAATTGTCATCTTTATAATTTTTAAGTTTGCAATTCATAAATATGGTAACAAATAATGTAATTCATGTGCAATCAATATAATTATATTGTTAATTAAGGTTATAATTGTGCTATATAAAGTATTTCGGATAATTTGAAAAATATCTAGAAATTTGGGACTACTTATAATATATTCAAAATGTATTTTGATTAAACTATACAACTTGTCCTTTCTTGTTGTAAATCCAAATTCAATTATGGAACAATATACATGGAAAATTTGACCTTATATGTGTATAAATCATCTTATTAATAAAATAGTTAAACACAATACATTTAGTTAACTATGATTTAGTGATTGATTATTACATCATTTTTTATATAATACGATAATTAAATATTACATATATAATAAAATGTTTCAAATATCTTTTAATTGATCGAAAAAATGGTATACTTACAATAAACAAATAATTAAAGAAAATTTTGAGAGTAGAATTTTGTGCTAAAAATGTGTATTTTGGGTTCAAATTTATAACCACCACTTATCCACTTAGAATTAGCAAAAGTATTAATTCATTTCTAAAGACTCTAAACCATACTAATTTATTATAATAAAGATACAAAACACTAGCTCCATGTGATAACCTATAGCAAAAATCATCTATTCACTTTAGTAAAATATATGAGTCAAATTTAAAGATTCATCAAATTTTCTAGGTTTTAAAATTGGGGTGCGTTATTTACATGGATTTAAAGCTGTCTGAATATAGTTTACTACGCATTAAACGGCACTCAATTTCGAGTTTTCTACACAAAGATATGACCAAAATACTAAAATTGTTACTTAATTTTTTAAAAAATAGTAGGATCGTATGATCCGGATTACGATCCTATTGATCTTGTTAATTTAATGCTAATTTTTTATCCTACTTACAATTTGGATCGTTAGCCATGATCCGTATCGTAGGATCGTAGATCGTGATTCTAGCAACTATGGTTGTAGTTAAAAGTTTCTAAGAATTGGAGTATATTATATAATATATAGAATGAATATTGAGTATTAGAAGTATATAATTTGAAAGAAATCATGTATGTGAAAAATGCAACTAATGAAAATATTCTCAATATACAGCTGAAAAAATAACTAAGTTTGATAAATTTGCATTTAATTTTTAGATAGAAGTTTGTTGTATGATATGTAATTGCCATTTCTTGAAATTATTCTTCACTCTTATACCTTCACTAAACTTCAAAGAACTTAGCTACGCATAAAATAGAATGAAAGGAATGCTTTCAAGTGTGCTAGTAAGTTAATATTTATATTATATCTGTGCTAATACGTGTCCATATGTATAATTCAAAAGTTTTATGTATTTCATATACGAATGTCTTTTTTCAAGTAACCGCATAGAACACTTGATAGGTTGTATTTTTGCCATTAATTTTATGATTATTTCCCTCTTTATTTTACCAAATATTGTATTAATTGATAGATTCTACTTATATTTGGTGCTTTATGTTAATTATAGGACGTTGGGGTAAAAAGTGCTAAAAAAGGGTGATTTTCTTGGAATTGATTGTCACTCGCAAGTTTCTCAATTCAAGATGAAGTCTACGTGGATTATTTGTGGAAGATTAGGAAATTACCATTTTTCTTAGATATTTTATTTAGAAAACAATTGGCATTATTCTTGGAGTTATCTTTTTCAATTGACCCGCTTCCGAAGTTATTTCCTTCGTTAGAGATTGTTTATCCTTGATTTAAATTTAATCTATTTTAGTTTAATTATTTTCAATTTGCATTGATTATTTATTTTTAATTGCAATTTTCCAAACTCCCCCCAATTAATTGTCACTTGGAAAGAAGCAAATTTTCACTCAAAACCTTGAGTTTATATCTTTTTGAGTAGGAATTTATTATTACACAAGTCTGACACCTGTCAATTAAACAAGGTTTCGAGCAATGCATAGTTTCTTTTGTACCTAGAATAGCTAATGTAGCAAGTCATATGCTAGCACATTTTGCAACATAACTAGTTTATGATATAGAATGGGTACATGATTTCCCAATTCGACTAATAGAAGGGTGAATGCCCCTTTTTGTAATTAACTCTTGCACTTCAAGTGTTAACATATATACTGATATTATCATTTGTTGAAAAAAAAGGAAAGTGTTTATTTGTTTAATAAAATAGTTATGGTAGTGTTTATATAATTTCGTAAACATTGAAAAGTAAATTACCTCGTTGAATTTGTATAATTTGATTATGTTGAAGAAACATAATCTTGGAAAAGCAGAGAAATTTTCTAGTAAATATTAGATAAACAAACAAGTCATTATTTTATTTTGATAGCTAATCATTGTTCATATCAATATACTAGCTATAAAGTTATACTCGCAATACTACTGTTACGGTATAAAATTTCTTGTTAGAGCAATTTATAATTTCATCCCATTTTTACCGTTGACTGTTAACCTCAAGTTCTTCAGATATCCATGGGACAGTGTAACCCCTTTGAAGGTCAATTCTTTATGTTGATGTGGCGTGTCCCACATCGGAGGCTGCATAAGGAAGTTTTCTTCCTTTCGTCCCACATCGGCAATCAAGAAGGAAAGCCTCCCCTTGTTTACCTATAAATAAGGGGGTTTAGTGGTGAAGAAAAGTGTACCACATTCAAGAGAGTTATATGGGCTATTAGCTTTTTGAGTCATTTAGCCCATTTGTAGTCAAATGTTTTATGCTCTCTTGTTTTTAATTTAGGAATATTTTCTAAACTTTTTATAAGTGCCTTTTGGCCTAGGAACCACTTTTCTATGGCTTTTGTATATCTTTTTCATAGTGAAAGATTTGTTCCTCCTTTGCCCGTGAACGTAGGTTAATTTGACCGAACCACGTAAATTTCTGTGTCTTTTATTTTGTTTTGTTATTTGTATTTATTGGGTTGCCACAACCCTTTTATATGGTCAGTTTTACCGCCTAAAATATTATATGGTCGGTTTTACCGCCTAAACATTATATGGTCGGTTATACCGCCTACTTTGTGCTAACTTCAGTTTGTTTATTTCTGGACCAATCCTAACACTTACACCCTCATCAAAGTTTCTGGAGTTGCGTATTATAGGGGTGCAAACACAAAAACGAGACATTCTTAATCAAATGGTGTTCCTTCTTTTTGCGATTCATTCCTCTGCAAACCTCCTCCTCCTCCGATTTTAATATATGCCACTGTTAAAATAGGATACTTTTGTGGGTTTAATGATTAGATC
>NW_020862697.1:0-18732 GCF_003713205.1 Coffea eugenioides | reverse complement strand
GGTAAAACCTTAGTGAAGGTTGCCTCATTTGTATAAAATAGTTCTTAATTGGGTGAGTGATCTTTCAAGTGTAGGTTGTTGAGGGTTAACTAGAATAGTTGTAAAACTCCTTGGCTCAACCAAAGAGTATTTGGGGTGAGGAAGGAGTGAGCCTTCACTTGTACATCTTGGTTAGCATCGCCATCAATTGAAGAAGCTATTTGGTGGATTCAACTCCAAGTTTGGAAGAAGTTTGGGTGTTTGATTGGTTTGAATTTCTCTTACTTTATTGTTACTCTATTTTTGTGCTTTAAAATTGCTTATATTCTTTGTCATTATATTTACTTGACTACTTGTCTGGTTGAGTATTTTGGTTGTATTTGGTTGCATCGGGGCTTACATACACCCGAGAGGACACTTTCGATCCATCCTTGTCCCCCTTCTAGGGCTTCGTCCAAATATTTATATCTTAATCAAGGTCGATCACGCTTAACCACCCGAACAAACCACACGAAGTTCCATAGAATTGCCTTTCTAGTTCACCAAATCCTTTCTATCCTAGGCCTTCATATCTTTCGTATCCGGGCGCAAGAATCTCGTCTAGGATAATTCACATCTCGAGCCGGCCGGTCCCAAGAGTAAACCATCCTTATTAAAGATTCCTACCCGACATACATACCTAGCTTCCTCGAGTCCCATGATAATTGATTTCGTAACACTTATTCACATGCCCGGTTCATAACTTATGCTCAAAACGACACTTAGAATATTCATTGACAATTAGGACCACAACACCCACTTGGCCCAGTCTCAACTCCGCGCAGAGACCCACGCGACGTGGGCTCTGATACCACTTGTAACAGCCCCACTTTCCCCTAAGGCGAACCAAAGGGTTAGCGGTACTGCTGCCCAGCTCTCGCCAGGACTACGGTACTAATTAGAGCTATTAATTAGCGATCCGAACTTACAAACGAGCCGGTAGACAGTTCAAAATGTTACAATAACCCATAAACAAAAGAAAATGAAATCCGGAGTCGGCCTATGAATAATAACCGACCCGTCAGAACGCAACCGAAAAGAGCACGCAAACATTTCACATCTGAACTTTAGCAATTACAATCCAAAAAGGACATTACAAAAGTTTTTAAAAGTTGATACATATACACGGTTTGCCAAATCAGAAGAGAAAACGCTCCCAAAAGTACACTTAGGGTTTTAATACATGAGCTATACAAAAAGATATGTTCAATTAGCTCAATGGCAGCCATTTGTCAAGTCCAGACCAAAATGTTTATTTTCCTGTAAGGAAAACAAAAGGGAACAGAAAGGGTGAGCTTGCGCTCAATGAGGTACCAAACATATAGCAGAAAAATCATGGCATTTCACACTTAACAAATCAGATACACATGCCAGATGTAAAGCAAAGGAACCAATGATTCAAATCAGAAGGATACGGGTGGCTCTCAGGAGCCAAATTTCCAGCGCAGTACTTGATCCAAACCGGTTGACTCTCCGTCAACGTATATAGAACCAAACGTCCGTAGACCCCTCTTTACACCGAATTCCGTCCACCAAACACCCCTTTACCGGGCCCGCTCACCGTAACCGAACAGAAATGGTAATACTCGAGTACACCGGAATCAAGGGTCTCAATACCCAAAAATCCCCGAATAGACTACCGTGGTTCGTTATCTAATCGTCCAGGCCCTTGCCGGCCCGACTCGAATAACTTAGCCACAGGATTGAGCTCATAGGTCATAGAAATCCGAACAGATGCAGACACAGATAACAGATTCAGATACAGATACAGAATAACAGATTCAGATAGCAGATGCAGACGGCAGATTCAGATAGGCACTCATAATTGGCATATGAACAGACAAGAGAACGAGTGTGATAAAGTACACCCTCGTCTCAAACAAATTAAACAGATTGCAGAGCAGAAATCAAGTTAAACAGCAATGGAGGGGAGTGGTACACTCACCGGCTCAACTTCAAAAGTTTCACTTCAGATTGGCCTTAATTGCCAAGAAACCCTAAAATAATCAAAATAAACCAATTGAAGGTTTTACTTCCAGAATCGAGTAAACAGAATGCACATGTGAGGCTCGACTACACGTCGTACGCCTTGCCAAATAAATACTAATGCAAGAAGGCAAAAACATGATTCCCTCGGAAACGAAAAGGTAGCATGAAGACCTAGGCGCAAACAACCCAAAAGCCTTTCATTCTACCAAAAGGCAAACCCAACTTAAAGGAACCAAACGGCCTAGAAAATCGGGCAGCACTTCCCCTAAATTTCTTACTTTTCCAGCCATTAAGGCTTCATTATATCCTCAAATCAGTCCCAACATTTCACACAAAATTCATCTCATTTCCCAAAAGCCGTTCACTAGGCTCAAAGTGGTACAAGTACAAAAGTTAACTAGGAAACAACCGAAATGAAAGCAAGCCCTAAAAGAGACTCGATAACGAGTCATAAACCAATGCCAACCACAACCCCAATAAGGTTTCATATGCATAAATAAGCATTAAAGCAAACCAGAAAATCAGGAAATGTAACTCATTTGTTCCAACAATAAAAACAGTTTTGACCTCCTAATGCGGTAATGGCGTCAATTTCACTACGATTATCGGATGGGGGTGTAAGACCCACCGTTTCGAAGCTATGAAACAGGGCTACAACAATGCAGAAGGTCACTCAATCCAGTTCCTAGCTTAACTAGGTCAAAAATGCCAGATACTAAACCAGAATGACCAAAACAGGTTTGCAAATCACACAAAACTGTAATTACTATAATTCAGTCTATATAGGTCCAAATGCCGAAATTCCAAAGGCATATGGTAGCTAAGACATCCAGCTACATTTCATCAGAAGACACCAACTTCAAAATCCAAACCGAATCCAGTCAAAATGGCCAATTACCAGTGCAGATTTCGCATTCTGTCCAAAGCAGAACAGCTACAGTAATTCCGTCATAACTCACTCTACACTCATCCAAATGACCTGAAATTTTACAGGCACCTCAAACACATCAATACCTACAACTTTCATGTTTTGAGCAAAGGCCAATTCGGCCTCTAACCATAAGATACAAAATCGGACAGAAATTTGGGGTATAAAACCCTATTTTGCTGAAATCTCCTCCAAACCCAAAATTGCTTGCAATTACCAATCATTTACACCTACTAAAGTCATTACCCCTTATTACCAACCATCATAAACAACCACAACACCATGATCACATTAAACCAGAAAATTCCTCAAAAAAAATAAAAACTTCACCAATTCATCACAAATCAAGAAATAACTCACATAATCCATCACTTTAGCTTCCACTAGGCACCAATTAACCATCATTAAGTATAGAAGGGAGTTCATATACCACTTACCAAGTAAACAAGAGAGGGAGAGATGTAGACCACCTTAGCTCTTCAAAAAAAAACTTCACCAAATCACTTACTAGCACCAACTAGAGGGATTTTATGGAACAATTCTAAGTTTAATCGGTTGGAATGGAAGATTGAGCTAGTTTGAAGCTTGAAACTTGGAGAAGTTTTCTTCCTTTTCCTTGCAAGAGGTTCGGCCATGAGAGAGAGAAGAAATGGTGATTTTTGTGAAATTTTAAGATATTTAATCACTTGGTAAAAAAAGTCAAAAAGTGAATAGTGTCCATCCAATCAAATGGTGACACTTGTCACCTAATTAATGAATCTCTATCTCTTTGTTCCCCCTCATACCAATCCAAATGACATCCTCTACTTATCTCTTAACACCCGATAAATTTCAACCAGTATCCGAAACTTAAACTTATTGGTCGAATTTTTTTCCGAACTTATCGCACTAGTGGGTCCCACGTCCGTTATCTATCCTTAATTTTTCGAAAACTCTCCAATACTAGAAAATTCATATAAAAACTATAATTGCTCATAAAATCCACTAAGAAAATATTTCTAAACCGGAAAATGCAGAAAACATGCAATTAAGGGGAAATAAACCCTAGGAAAAATAATTAGGGTTTTACGGGTTCTCACACTCTCTCCCCCTTAAAAGAATTTCGTCCTCGAAATTCCTTATCATTGATCACTCCAGGATTAAATTGAGCACTATACTTAGCTAACAGATCGGTACCCCTTCACATGCCAGGTTCAGTAAATTATTACCTTCCACGTCCTCCAAGGGGTCAAAGACTTGATGTTGTTCTAAGGAGTACACCCGAGAGGACACTTTCGATCCATCCTTGTCCCCCTTCTAGGGCTTCGTCCAAATATTTATATCTTAATCAAGGTCGATCACGCTTAACCACCCGAACAAACCACACGAAGTTCCATAGAATTGCCTTTCTAGTTCACCAAATCCTTTCTACCCTAGGCCTTCATATCTTTCGTATCCGGGCGCAAGAATCTCGTCTAGGATAATTCACATCTCGAGCCGGCCGGTCCCAAGAGTAAACCATCCTTATTAAAGATTCCTACCCGACATACATACCTAGCTTCCTCGAGTCCCATGATAATGATTCGTACACTTATCACATGCCCGGTTCATAACTTATGCTCAAACGAGCACTTAGACATATTCATGAAATTAGGACCACAACACCACTTGGACCAGTCTCACTCCGCGCAGAGACCACGCGACGTGGCTCTGATACCACTTGTAACAGCCCCACTTTCCCCTAAGGCGAACCAAAGGGGTTAGCGGACTGCCTGCCCAGCTCTCGCCAGGACTACGGATTAGATTAGAGCTATTAATAGCGATCCGGAACTTACAAACGAGCGTAGACAAGTCAAAATGTTACAATAACCCAAAACAAAAAAAAATGAAATCCGGAGTCGGCCATGAATAATAACCGACCCGTCAGAATGCAACCGAAAGAGCACGCAAACATTCACATCTGAACTTTAGCAATTACAATCCAAAAGGACATACAAAAGTTTTCAAAAGTTGATACATATACACGGTTTGCCAAATCAGAAGAGAAAACGCCCCAAAAGTACACTTAGGGTTTTAATATATGAGCTATACAAAAGATATGTTCAATTAGCTCAATTTGGCAGCCATTTGTCAAGTCCAGACCAAAAGTGTTTATTTTCCTGTAAGGAAAACAAAAGGGAACAGAAAGGGGTGAGCTTGCGCTCAATGAGGTACCAAACATATAGCAGAAAAATCATGGCATTTCACACTTAACAAATCAGATACACATGCCAGATGTAAAGCAAAGGAACCAATGATTCAAATCAGAAGGATACGGGTGGCTCTCAGGAGCCAAATTTCCAGCGCAGTACTTGATCCAAACCGGTTGACTCTCCGTCAACGTATATAGAACCAAACGTCCGTAGACCCCTCTTTACACCGAATTCCGTCCACCAAACACCCCTTTACCGGGCCCGCTCACCGTAACCGAACAGAAATGGTAATACTCGAGTACACCGGAATCAAGGGTCTCAATACCCAAAAATCCCCGAACAGACTACCGTGGTTCGTTATCTAATCGTCCAGGCCCTTGCCGGCCCGACTCGAATAACTTAGCCACAGGATTGAGCTCATAGGTCATAGAAATCCGAACAGATGCAGACACAGATAACAGATTCAGATACAGATACAGAATAACAGATTCAGATAGCAGATGCAGACGGCAGATTCAGATAGGCACTCATAATTGGCATATGAACAGACAAGAGAACGAGTGTGATAAAGTACACCCTCGTCTCAAACAAATTAAACAGATTGCAGAGCAGAAATCAAGTTAAACAGCAATGGAGGGGAGTGGTACACTCACCGGCTCAACTTCAAAAGTTTCACTTCAGATTGGCCTTAATCGCCAAGAAACCCTAAAATAATCAAAATAAACCAATTGAAGGTTTTACTTCCAGAATCGAGTAAACAGAATGCACATGTGAGGCTCGACTACACGTCGTACGCCTTGCCAAATAAATACTAATGCAAGAAGGCAAAAACATGATTCCCTCGGAAACGAAAAGGTAGCATGAAGACCTAGGCGCAAACAACCCAAAAGCCTTTCATTCTACCAAAAGGCAAACCCAACTTAAAGGAACCAAACGGCCTAGAAAATCGGGCAGCACTTCCCCTAAATTTCTTACTTTTCCAGCCATTAAGGCTTCATTATATCCTCAAATCAGTCCCAACATTTCACACAAAATTCATCTCATTTCCCAAAAGCCGTTCACTAGGCTCAAAGTGGTACAAGTACAAAAGTTAACTAGGAAACAACCGAAATGAAAGCAAGCCCTAAAAGAGACTCGATAACGAGTCATAAACCAATGCCAACCACAACCCCAATAAGGTTTCATATGCATAAATAAGCATTAAAGCAAACCAGAAAATCAGGAAATGTAACTCATTTGTTCCAACAATAAAAACAGTTTTGACCTCCTAATGCGGTAATGGCGTCAATTTCACTACGATTATCGGATGGGGGTGTAAGACCCACCGTTTCGAAGCTATGAAACAGGGCTACAACAATGCAGAAGGTCACTCAATCCAGTTCCTAGCTTAACTAGGTCAAAAATGCCAGATACTAAACCAGAATGACCAAAACAGGTTTGCAAATCACACAAAACTGTAATTACTATAATTCAGTCTATATAGGTCCAAATGCCGAAATTCCAAAGGCATATGGTAGCTAAGACATCCAGCTACATTTCATCAGAAGACACCAACTTCAAAATCCAAACCGAATCCAGTCAAAATGGCCAATTACCAGTGCAGATTTCGCATTCTGTCCAAAGCAGAACAGCTACAGTAATTCCGTCATAACTCACTCTACACTCATCCAAATGACCTGAAATTTTACAGGCACCTCAAACACATCAATACCTACAACTTTCATGTTTTGAGCAAAGGCCAATTCGGCCTCTAACCATAAGATACAAAATCGGACAGAAATTTGGGGTATAAAACCCTATTTTGCTGAAATCTCCTCCAAACCCAAAATTGCTTGCAATTACCAATCATTTACACCTACTAAAGTCATTACCCCTTATTACCAACCATCATAAACAACCACAACACCATGATCACATTAAACCAGAAAATTCCTCAAAAAAAATAAAAACTTCACCAATTCATCACAAATCAAGAAATAACTCACATAATCCATCACTTTAGCTTCCACTAGGCACCAATTAACCATCATTAAGTATAGAAGGGAGTTCATATACCACTTACCAAGTAAACAAGAGAGGGAGAGATGTAGACCACCTTAGCTCTTCAAAAAAAAACTTCACCAAATCACTTACTAGCACCAACTAGAGGGATTTTATGGAACAATTCTAAGTTTAATCGGTTGGAATGGAAGATTGAGCTAGTTTGAAGCTTGAAACTTGGAGAAGTTTTCTTCCTTTTCCTTGCAAGAGGTTCGGCCATGAGAGAGAGAAGAAATGGTGATTTTTGTGAAATTTTAAGATATTTAATCACTTGGTAAAAAAAGTCAAAAAGTGAATAGTGTCCATCCAATCAAATGGTGACACTTGTCACCTAATTAATGAATCTCTATCTCTTTGTTCCCCCTCATACCAATCCAAATGACATCCTCTACTTATCTCTTAACACCCGATAAATTTCAACCAGTATCCGAAACTTAAACTTATTGGTCGAATTTTTTTCCGAACTTATCGCACTAGTGGGTCCCACGTCCGTTATCTATCCTTAATTTTTCGAAAACTCTCCAATACTAGAAAATTCATATAAAAACTATAATTGCTCATAAAATCCACTAAGAAAATATTTCTAAACCGGAAAATGCAGAAAACATGCAATTAAGGGGAAATAAACCCTAGGAAAAATAATTAGGGTTTTACGGGTTCTCACACTCTCTCCCCCTTAAAAGAATTTCGTCCTCGAAATTCCTTATCATTGATCACTCCAGGATTAAATTGAGCACTATACTTAGCTAACAGATCGGTACCCCTTCACTGGCCAGGTTCAGTAAATTATTACCTTCCACGTCCTCCAAGGGGTCAAAGACTTGATGTTGTTCTAAGGAGTACACCCGAGAGGACACTTTCGATCCATCCTTGTCCCCCTTCTAGGGCTTCGTCCAAATATTTATATCTTAATCAAGGTCGATCACGCTTAACCACCCGAACAAACCACACGAAGTTCCATAGAATTGCCTTTCTAGTTCACCAAATCCTTTCTACCCTAGGCCTTCATATCTTTCGTATCCGGGTGCAAGAATCTCGTCTAGGATAATTCACATCTCGAGCCGGCCGGTCCCAAGAGTAAACCATCCTTATTAAAGATTCCTACCCGACATACATACCTAGCTTCCTCGAGTCCCATGATAATGATTCGTACACTTATCACATGCCCGGTTCATAACTTATGCTCAAACGAGCACTTAGACATATTCATGAAATTAGGACCACAACACCACTTGGCCCAGTCTCACTCCGCGCAGAGACCACGCGACGTGGCTCTGATACCACTTGTAACAGCCCCACTTTCCCCTAAGGCGAACCAAAGGGGTTAGCGGACTGCCTGCCCAGCTCTCGCCAGGACTACGGATTAGATTAGAGCTATTAATAGCGATCCGGAACTTACAAACGAGCGTAGACAAGTCAAAATGTTACAATAACCCAAAACAAAAAAAAATGAAATCCGGAGTCGGCCATGAATAATAACCGACCCGTCAGAACGCAACCGAAAGAGCACGCAAACATTCACATCTGAACTTTAGCAATTACAATCCAAAAGGACATACAAAAGTTTTCAAAAGTTGATACATATACACGGTTTGCCAAATCAGAAGAGAAAACGCCCCAAAAGTACACTTAGGGTTTTAATACATGAGCTATACAAAAGATATGTTCAATTAGCTCAATTTGGCAGCCATTTGTCAAGTCCAGACCAAAAGTGTTTATTTTCCTGTAAGGAAAACAAAAGGGAACAGAAAGGGGTGAGCTTGCGCTCAATGAGGTACCAAACATATAGCAGAAAAATCATGGCATTTCACACTTAACAAATCAGATACACATGCCAGATGTAAAGCAAAGGAACCAATGATTCAAATCAGAAGGATACGGGTGGCTCTCAGGAGCCAAATTTCCAGCGCAGTACTTGATCCAAACCGGTTGACTCTCCGTCAACGTATATAGAACCAAACGTCCGTAGACCCCTCTTTACACCGAATTCCGTCCACCAAACACCCCTTTACCGGGCCCGCTCACCGTAACCGAACAGAAATGGTAATACTCGAGTACACCGGAATCAAGGGTCTCAATACCCAAAAATCCCCGAACAGACTACCGTGGTTCGTTATCTAATCGTCCAGGCCCTTGCCGGCCCGACTCGAATAACTTAGCCACAGGATTGAGCTCATAGGTCATAGAAATCCGAACAGATGCAGACACAGATAACAGATTCAGATACAGATACAGAATAACAGATTCAGATAGCAGATGCAGACGGCAGATTCAGATAGGCACTCATAATTGGCATATGAACAGACAAGAGAACGAGTGTGATAAAGTACACCCTCGTCTCAAACAAATTAAACAGATTGCAGAGCAGAAATCAAGTTAAACAGCAATGGAGGGGAGTGGTACACTCACCGGCTCAACTTCAAAAGTTTCACTTCAGATTGGCCTTAATCGCCAAGAAACCCTAAAATAATCAAAATAAACCAATTGAAGGTTTTACTTCCAGAATCGAGTAAACAGAATGCACATGTGAGGCTCGACTACACGTCGTACGCCTTGCCAAATAAATACTAATGCAAGAAGGCAAAAACATGATTCCCTCGGAAACGAAAAGGTAGCATGAAGACCTAGGCGCAAACAACCCAAAAGCCTTTCATTCTACCAAAAGGCAAACCCAACTTAAAGGAACCAAACGGCCTAGAAAATCGGGCAGCACTTCCCCTAAATTTCTTACTTTTCCAGCCATTAAGGCTTCATTATATCCTCAAATCAGTCCCAACATTTCACACAAAATTCATCTCATTTCCCAAAAGCCGTTCACTAGGCTCAAAGTGGTACAAGTACAAAAGTTAACTAGGAAACAACCGAAATGAAAGCAAGCCCTAAAAGAGACTCGATAACGAGTCATAAACCAATGCCAACCACAACCCCAATAAGGTTTCATATGCATAAATAAGCATTAAAGCAAACCAGAAAATCAGGAAATGTAACTCATTTGTTCCAACAATAAAAACAGTTTTGACCTCCTAATGCGGTAATGGCGTCAATTTCACTACGATTATCGGATGGGGGTGTAAGACCCACCGTTTCGAAGCTATGAAACAGGGCTACAACAATGCAGAAGGTCACTCAATCCAGTTCCTAGCTTAACTAGGTCAAAAATGCCAGATACTAAACCAGAATGACCAAAACAGGTTTGCAAATCACACAAAACTGTAATTACTATAATTCAGTCTATATAGGTCCAAATGCCGAAATTCCAAAGGCATATGGTAGCTAAGACATCCAGCTACATTTCATCAGAAGACACCAACTTCAAAATCCAAACCGAATCCAGTCAAAATGGCCAATTACCAGTGCAGATTTCGCATTCTGTCCAAAGCAGAACAGCTACAGTAATTCCGTCATAACTCACTCTACACTCATCCAAATGACCTGAAATTTTACAGGCACCTCAAACACATCAATACCTACAACTTTCATGTTTTGAGCAAAGGCCAATTCGGCCTCTAACCATAAGATACAAAATCGGACAGAAATTTGGGGTATAAAACCCTATTTTGCTGAAATCTCCTCCAAACCCAAAATTGCTTGCAATTACCAATCATTTACACCTACTAAAGTCATTACCCCTTATTACCAACCATCATAAACAACCACAACACCATGATCACATTAAACCAGAAAATTCCTCAAAAAAAATAAAAACTTCACCAATTCATCACAAATCAAGAAATAACTCACATAATCCATCACTTTAGCTTCCACTAGGCACCAATTAACCATCATTAAGTATAGAAGGGAGTTCATATACCACTTACCAAGTAAACAAGAGAGGGAGAGATGTAGACCACCTTAGCTCTTCAAAAAAAAACTTCACCAAATCACTTACTAGCACCAACTAGAGGGATTTTATGGAACAATTCTAAGTTTAATCGGTTGGAATGGAAGATTGAGCTAGTTTGAAGCTTGAAACTTGGAGAAGTTTTCTTCCTTTTCCTTGCAAGAGGTTCGGCCATGAGAGAGAGAAGAAATGGTGATTTTTGTGAAATTTTAAGATATTTAATCACTTGGTAAAAAAAGTCAAAAAGTGAATAGTGTCCATCCAATCAAATGGTGACACTTGTCACCTAATTAATGAATCTCTATCTCTTTGTTCCCCCTCATACCAATCCAAATGACATCCTCTACTTATCTCTTAACACCCGATAAATTTCAACCAGTATCCGAAACTTAAACTTATTGGTCGAATTTTTTTCCGAACTTATCGCACTAGTGGGTCCCACGTCCGTTATCTATCCTTAATTTTTCGAAAACTCTCCAATACTAGAAAATTCATATAAAAACTATAATTGCTCATAAAATCCACTAAGAAAATATTTCTAAACCGGAAAATGCAAAAAACATGCAATTAAGGGGAAATAAACCCTAGGAAAAATAATTAGGGTTTTACGGGTTCTCACACTCTCTCCCCCTTAAAAGAATTTCGTCCTCGAAATTCCTTATCATTGATCACTCCAGGATTAAATTGAGCACTATACTTAGCTAACAGATCGGTACCCCTTCACTGGCCAGGTTCAGTAAATTATTACCTTCCACGTCCTCCAAGGGGTCAAAGACTTGATGTTGTTCTAAGGAGTACACCCGAGAGGACACTTTCGATCCATCCTTGTCCCCCTTCTAGGGCTTCGTCCAAATATTTATATCTTAATCAAGGTCGATCACGCTTAACCACCCGAACAAACCACACGAAGTTCCATAGAATTGCCTTTCTAGTTCACCAAATCCTTTCTACCCTAGGCCTTCATATCTTTCGTATCCGGGCGCAAGAATCTCGTCTAGGATAATTCACATCTCGAGCCGGCCGGTCCCAAGAGTAAACCATCCTTATTAAAGATTCCTACCCGACATACATACCTAGCTTCCTCGAGTCCCATGATAATGATTCGTACACTTATCACATGCCCGGTTCATAACTTATGCTCAAACGAGCACTTAGACATATTCATGAAATTAGGACCACAACACCACTTGGACCAGTCTCACTCCGCGCAGAGACCACGCGACGTGGCTCTGATACCACTTGTAACAGCCCCACTTTCCCCTAAGGCGAACCAAAGGGGTTAGCGGACTGCCTGCCCAGCTCTCGCCAGGACTACGGATTAGATTAGAGCTATTAATAGCGATCCGGAACTTACAAACGAGCGTAGACAAGTCAAAATGTTACAATAACCCAAAATAAAAAAAAATGAAATCCGGAGTCGGCCATGAATAATAACCGACCCGTCAGAACGCAACCGAAAGAGCACGCAAACATTCACATCTGAACTTTAGCAATTACAATCCAAAAGGACATACAAAAGTTTTCAAAAGTTGATATATATACACGGTTTGCCAAATCAGAAGAGAAAACGCACCAAAAGTACACTTAGGGTTTTAATACATGAGCTATACAAAAGATATGTTCAATTAGCTCAATTTGGCAGCCATTTGTCAAGTCCAGACCAAAAGTGTTTATTTTCCTGTAAGGAAAACAAAAGGGAACAGAAAGGGGTGAGCTTGCGCTCAATGAGGTACCAAACATATAGCAGAAAAATCATGGCATTTCACACTTAACAAATCAGATACACATGCCAGATGTAAAGCAAAGGAACCAATGATTCAAATCAGAAGGATACGGGTGGCTCTCAGGAGCCAAATTTCCAGCGCAGTACTTGATCCAAACCGGTTGACTCTCCGTCAACGTATATAGAACCAAACGTCCGTAGACCCCTCTTTACACCGAATTCCGTCCACCAAACACCCCTTTACCGGGCCCGCTCACCGTAACCGAACAGAAATGGTAATACTCGAGTACACCGGAATCAAGGGTCTCAATACCCAAAAATCCCCGAATAGACTACCGTGGTTCGTTATCTAATCGTCCAGGCCCTTGCCGGCCCGACTCGAATAACTTAGCCACAGGATTGAGCTCATAGGTCATAGAAATCCGAACAGATGCAGACACAGATAACAGATTCAGATACAGATACAGAATAACAGATTCAGATAGCAGATGCAGACGGCAGATTCAGATAGGCACTCATAATTGGCATATGAACAGACAAGAGAACGAGTGTGATAAAGTACACCCTCGTCTCAAACAAATTAAACAGATTGCAGAGCAGAAATCAAGTTAAACAGCAATGGAGGGGAGTGGTACACTCACCGGTTCAACTTCAAAAGTTTCACTTCAGATTGGCCTTAATGGCCCAGAAACCCTAAAATAATCAAAATAAACCAATTGAAGGTTTTACTTCCAGAATCGAGTAAACAGAATGCACATGTGAGGCTCGACTACACGTCGTACGCCTTGCCAAATAAATACTAATGCAAGAAGGCAAAAACATGATTCCCTCGGAAACGAAAAGGTAGCATGAAGACCTAGGCGCAAACAACCCAAAAGCCTTTCATTCTACCAAAAGGCAAACCCAACTTAAAGGAACCAAACGGCCTAGAAAATCGGGCAGCACTTCCCCTAAATTTCTTACTTTTCCAGCCATTAAGGCTTCATTATATCCTCAAATCAGTCCCAACATTTCACACAAAATTCATCTCATTTCCCAAAAGCCGTTCACTAGGCTCAAAGTGGTACAAGTACAAAAGTTAACTAGGAAACAACCGAAATGAAAGCAAGCCCTAAAAGAGACTCGATAACGAGTCATAAACCAATGCCAACCACAACCCCAATAAGGTTTCATATGCATAAATAAGCATTAAAGCAAACCAGAAAATCAGGAAATGTAACTCATTTGTTCCAACAATAAAAACAGTTTTGACCTCCTAATGCGGTAATGGCGTCAATTTCACTACGATTATCGGATGGGGGTGTAAGACCCACCGTTTCGAAGCTATGAAACAGGGCTACAACAATGCAGAAGGTCACTCAATCCAGTTCCTAGCTTAACTAGGTCAAAAATGCCAGATACTAAACCAGAATGACCAAAACAGGTTTGCAAATCACACAAAACTGTAATTACTATAATTCAGTCTATATAGGTCCAAATGCCGAAATTCCAAAGGCATATGGTAGCTAAGACATCCAGCTACATTTCATCAGAAGACACCAACTTCAAAATCCAAACCGAATCCAGTCAAAATGGCCAATTACCAGTGCAGATTTCGCATTCTGTCCAAAGCAGAACAGCTACAGTAATTCCGTCATAACTCACTCTACACTCATCCAAATGACCTGAAATTTTACAGGCACCTCAAACACATCAATACCTACAACTTTCATGTTTTGAGCAAAGGCCAATTCGGCCTCTAACCATAAGATACAAAATCGGACAGAAATTTGGGGTATAAAACCCTATTTTGCTGAAATCTCCTCCAAACCCAAAATTGCTTGCAATTACCAATCATTTACACCTACTAAAGTCATTACCCCTTATTACCAACCATCATAAACAACCACAACACCATGATCACATTAAACCAGAAAATTCCTCAAAAAAAATAAAAACTTCACCAATTCATCACAAATCAAGAAATAACTCACATAATCCATCACTTTAGCTTCCACTAGGCACCAATTAACCATCATTAAGTATAGAAGGGAGTTCATATACCACTTACCAAGTAAACAAGAGAGGGAGAGATGTAGACCACCTTAGCTCTTCAAAAAAAAACTTCACCAAATCACTTACTAGCACCAACTAGAGGGATTTTATGGAACAATTCTAAGTTTAATCGGTTGGAATGGAAGATTGAGCTAGTTTGAAGCTTGAAACTTGGAGAAGTTTTCTTCCTTTTCCTTGCAAGAGGTTCGGCCATGAGAGAGAGAAGAAATGGTGATTTTTGTGAAATTTTAAGATATTTAATCACTTGGTAAAAAAAGTCAAAAAGTGAATAGTGTCCATCCAATCAAATGGTGACACTTGTCACCTAATTAATGAATCTCTATCTCTTTGTTCCCCCTCATACCAATCCAAATGACATCCTCTACTTATCTCTTAACACCCGATAAATTTCAACCAGTATCCGAAACTTAAACTTATTGGTCGAATTTTTTTCCGAACTTATCGCACTAGTGGGTCCCACGTCCGTTATCTATCCTTAATTTTTCGAAAACTCTCCAATACTAGAAAATTCATATAAAAACTATAATTGCTCATAAAATCCACTAAGAAAATATTTCTAAACCGAAAAATGCAGAAAACATGCAATTAAGGGGAAATAAACCCTAGGAAAAATAATTAGGGTTTTACGGGTTCTCACACTCTCTCCCCCTTAAAAGAATTTCGTCCTCGAAATTCCTTATCATTGATCACTCCAGGATTAAATTGAGCACTATACTTAGCTAACAGATCGGTACCCCTTCACATGCCAGGTTCAGTAAATTATTACCTTCCACGTCCTCCAAGGGGTCAAAGACTTGATGTTGTTCTAAGGAGTACACCCGAGAGGACACTTTCGATCCATCCTTGTCCCCCTTCTAGGGCTTCGTCCAAATATTTATATCTTAATCAAGGTCGATCACGCTTAACCACCCGAACAAACCACACGAAGTTCCATAGAATTGCCTTTCTAGTTCACCAAATCCTTTCTACCCTAGGCCTTCATATCTTTCGTATCCGGGCGCAAGAATCTCGTCTAGGATAATTCACATCTCGAGCCGGCCGGTCCCAAGAGTAAACCATCCTTATTAAAGATTCCTACCCGACATACATACCTAACTTCCTCGAGTCCCATGATAATGATTCGTACACTTATCACATGCCCGGTTCATAACTTATGCTCAAACGAGCACTTAGACATATTCATGAAATTAGGACCACAACACCACTTGGCCCAGTCTCACTCCGCGCAGAGACCACGCGACGTGGCTCTGATACCACTTGTAACAGCCCCACTTTCCCCTAAGGCGAACCAAAGGGGTTAGCGGACTGCCTGCCCAGCTCTCGCCAGGACTAAGGATTAGATTAGAGCTATTAATAGCGATCCGGAACTTACAAACGAGCGTAGACAAGTCAAAATGTTACAATAACCCAAAACAAAAAAAAATGAAATCCGGAGTCGGCCATGAATAATAACCGACCCGTCAGAACGCAACCGAAAGAGCACGCAAACATTCACATCTGAACTTTAGCAATTACAATCCAAAAGGACATACAAAAGTTTTTAAAAGTTGATACATATACACGGTTTGCCAAATCAGAAGAGAAAACGCCCCAAAAGTACACTTAGGGTTTTAATACATGAGCTATACAAAAGATATGTTCAATTAGCTCAATTTGGCAGCCATTTGTCAAGTCCAGACCAAAAGTGTTTATTTTCCTGTAAGGAAAACAAAAGGGAACAGAAAGGGGTGAGCTTGCGCTCAATGAGGTACCAAACATATAGCAGAAAAATCATGGCATTTCACACTTAACAAATCAGATACACATGCCAGATGTAAAGCAAAGGAACCAATGATTCAAATCAGAAGGATACGGGTGGCTCTCAGGAGCCAAATTTCCAGCGCAGTACTTGATCCAAACCGGTTGACTCTCCGTCAACGTATATAGAACCAAACGTCCGTAGACCCCTCTTTACACCGAATTCCGTCCACCAAACACCCCTTTACCGGGCCCGCTCACCGTAACCGAACAGAAATGGTAATACTCGAGTATACCGGAATCAAGGGTCTCAATACCCAAAAATCCCCGAACAGACTACCGTGGTTCGTTATCTAATCGTCCAGGCCCTTGCCGGCCCGACTCGAATAACTTAGCCACAGGATTGAGCTCATAGGTCATAGAAATCCGAACAGATGCAGACACAGATAACAGATTCAGATACAGATACAGAATAACAGATTCAGATAGCAGATGCAGACGGCAGATTCAGATAGGCACTCATAATTGGCATATGAACAGACAAGAGAACGAGTGTGATAAAGTACACCCTCGTCTCAAACAAATTAAACAGATTGCAGAGCAGAAATCAAGTTAAACAGCAATGGAGGGGAGTGGTACACTCACCGGCTCAACTTCAAAAGTTTCACTTCAGATTGGCCTTAATCGCCAAGAAACCCTAAAATAATCAAAATAAACCAATTGAAGGTTTTACTTCCAGAATCGAGTAAATAGAATGCACATGTGAGGCTCGACTACACGTCGTACGCCTTGCCAAATAAATACTAATGCAAGAAGGCAAAAACATGATTCCCTCGGAAACGAAAAGGTAGCATGAAGACCTAGGCGCAAACAACCCAAAAGCCTTTCATTCTACCAAAAGGCAAACCCAACTTAAAGGAACCAAACGGCCTAGAAAATCGGGCAGCACTTCCCCTAAATTTCTTACTTTTCCAGCCATTAAGGCTTCATTATATCCTCAAATCAGTCCCAACATTTCACACAAAATTCATCTCATTTCCCAAAAGCCGTTCACTAGGCTCAAAGTGGTACAAGTACAAAAGTTAACTAGGAAACAATCGAAATGAAAGCAAGCCCTAAAAGAGACTCGATAACGAGTCATAAACCAATGCCAACCACAACCCCAATAAGGTTTCATATGCATAAATAAGCATTAAAGCAAACCAGAAAATCAGGAAATGTAACTCATTTGTTCCAACAATAAAAACAGTTTTGACCTCCTAATGCGGTAATGGCGTCAATTTCACTACGATTATCGGATGGGGGTGTAAGACCCACCGTTTCGAAGCTATGAAACAGGGCTACAACAATGCAGAAGGTCACTCAATCCAGTTCCTAGCTTAACTAGGTCAAAAATGCCAGATACTAAACCAGAATGACCAAAACAGGTTTGCAAATCACACAAAACTGTAATTACTATAATTCAGTCTATATAGGTCCAAATGCCGAAATTCCAAAGGCATATGGTAGCTAAGACATCCAGCTACATTTCATCAGAAGACACCAACTTCAAAATCCAAACCGAATCCAGTCAAAATGGCCAATTACCAGTGCAGATTTCGCATTCTGTCCAAAGCAGAACAGCTACAGTAATTCCGTCATAACTCACTCTACACTCATCCAAATGACCTGAAATTTTACAGGCACCTCAAACACATCAATACCTACAACTTTCATGTTTTGAGTAAAGGCCAATTCGGCCTCTAACCATAAGATACAAAATCGGACAGAAATTTGGGGTATAAAACCCTATTTTGCTGAAATCTCCTCCAAACCCAAAATTGCTTGCAATTACCAATCATTTACACCTACTAAAGTCATTTACACCTACTAAAGTCATTACCCCTTATTACCAACCATCATAAACAACCACAACACCATGATCACATTAAACCAGAAAATTCCTCAAAAAAAATAAAAACTTCACCAATTCATCACAAATCAAGAAATAACTCACATAATCCATCACTTTAGCTTCCACTAGGCACCAATTAACCATCATTAAGTATAGAAGGGAGTTCATATACCACTTACCAAGTAAACAAGAGAGGGAGAGATGTAGACCACCTTAGCTCTTCAAAAAAAAACTTCACCAAATCACTTACTAGCACCAACTAGAGGGATTTTATGGAACAATTCTAAGTTTAATCGGTTGGAATGGAAGATTGAGCTAGTTTGAAGCTTGAAACTT
>NW_020862696.1:0-6669 GCF_003713205.1 Coffea eugenioides | reverse complement strand
ACCGTTTCGAAGCTAAGAGATAGGGCTACAATATTACAGAAGGTCACTCAACCCAATTTCGAGTGTAACCAGGTCAAAAATGCAAGAAACCATACCAGAATCACAAAAACAGATTCACAGAACGCATTCTAGCGGAAACATCATAACTCAGGCTCTCCAAGTCCAAATCCAGAAATTCCAAAACCAGCTGAAATCTAAGAAACAGGGATAAATTTCATCAGTAGACCTCAACAACCAATTCGGAAGCAATTCCAGCCAAAACAACCAATTACAGGCGCAATTCTTACATTCGGGTAAAACCAGAACAGCAATAGTAATTTCAACTTTTCTCATTCTACGATACTCCGATTGACCTGAAATTTTGTAGGTACCTCTAAAATGTCATTCCCTAAAACTTTCATGTTTTAGGCCAAGGCCAATTCGGCCTCTAACTAGGACCTAAAAATTCGGACAGAATGCTCCTTCAAGAACCCTAGTTTTCTGAAATTTCTTCCAAACCAGAAATTGGTTGCAATTAATCACTTTTTCCACCTCCTAGAGTCATTATATACCATTTCCAATCATCATAGATAGCCACACAATCATGCTTATATTAAAACAGAAAATCCCCAAAAATAATAAAACTTCATCACTTCAACCACAAATCAAGAAAAATAATCCATAAAAGTGCATCTTATACCACCTCCAACCATGAATTGAACATCAATTAAGGGAGGAGAGGTTCTTCACAACTCACCTTAGCCATACAAGAGATAGAGCAACAAAACACCTTAGCATTCCAAACAACTCCACAAAACACCTCAAGACCACTTAGCAAAGAGATTTTATGGAATGATTTGGAGTTTTATTGGTTGGATTTGAAGATTGAGCAAGAAATAGAAGGAAGAAATTGAGAGCTTTTCTTTCTTTCTTGAGCAAGAACATTCGGCCAAGAAGCTTGCAAAATAAAGCTTATTTTGATCAATTTTTTTGTATTTATTTGGTAAAGGTAAAGGTAAAGTCAAATGGTCAAAGTCCAAGATTAAATTAGATGGTGACACGTGTCACCTTTAGGTTTAAAAATTATCTTTTTGTCTCTCCAATACAAATATCTTAACACTTTGTAAAATAATATCACTTAATACAACATTCCAACAAGTTGTCAAAAATATAATGCATTTACCGCACTTGCGGGTCCCACGTTCAAAATACGCTCTTAATTTCTCAAAAACTAACCGATACTAGAAAAATCATTTTCAAACTATCTTTGCTCATAAACTTTATCTGGGGAACATTTTCTAACAAAGAAAATGTAGAAAAGGTGGGCGATTAAATAAAATAAACCCTTGAAATTTAGAAAATTTCCAGGTTCTCAAACTCTTTTTTTTTTTTTTCGGGGCGTCACAAACTCCCCTCCTTAAAAGAATTTCGTCCTCGACATTCCATCTTCTACTAATCAAGTCAAGACATCCCGCAAGAATCACTAATATTTCAAACCAAACCCACAGTCCGGCATCCTAAACTTCAAGCCTAGGATACACTACAGAGATCTGAAGCCTAAGCTCTGATACCAACTGTGACAGCCCCACCTCCCCGTAAGGCGAACCAGAGGGTTCGGCGGGCCGCCTGCCCAGCTCTCGCCGGGGCTCAGTCGCTCACTACAGTCCTCAAACAAATACAAGATAAAACTCAAATATTACATCAAATTCTCCAATAATTACATGTCATAAGCGAAGCGGAAACAATTCCAAATAAGCCATCCAGTCACGTGAATAAGTACTACATGCCCTACCTTCGCTTTGAGCCCTGTGGAGGGGAATAAAATATTTTTGGGGTGAGCTAGAAGCTCAGCGAGTAACCAGAAAAATCAGTAATCAAATCGGTTTCACAATAGTTCATTTCAATGATGTCATAAATCAAATGATAAGTCCAGAAACAATTACAACATTTACAATACATTAAATATGGCGAGTATTCAATAATTCTAAGAAACATTTACAATGGAAAGCGATTAGTAACATTCCATTAAAAGGCATTTACGGGTCCACATGGAGCTATTTGTTTGTTCTTTCGGATCCTTTTTTTTTTTTTCCGGACGTTGGCCGGACTGCCACCCAACGGGACGGAAGCCGGACTACAAGGTTAATACTCGAGTATTACCAAATTCACCCAGGCGTCACCATAATCGCCCGACCGAGTCCGCTTTTCTGGCTCGAGTCGATCAGGTATACGAAGTCGGCAGTGGCCAAGTTCAAGTCCAAACGGCTTACGATTTCATGCGCCACACTAGTATTTAATCATTATATTCATTTTGAAATTTCATATTTATTTTAGGGTCTGAGTGCGGATTAAAGTACCACCACTCGTTCCTTAGGAAAACTGTTTTATACAATCATTGAAAGCACTTAACACATTATCAATCAATTATAACAAAGCAATAAATCAAGGGAATACAGCAACAAGGAAGCACTTCATATGCAAAGCACGCATGATATGCAAGAAAACAGTTCAAAAGTAACTTTGGAAACAGTTTAAAGGTAAATAATGCAAGAAAACGGTTCAAAAGTAACTGTGGAAACAGTTCAAAAGTAAATAATGCAGGAAACGGTTTATAAATAACTTTAGAAATAGTTTGAGGTCACTCACCTCCACGGCTCAGAAATCATCCATCATATATCATTGCCTTTCTCAAATCCAAGTCTTAGATCACAAACTCAATGCAAACAAGTCCTTTAAAAGTTCGAGCAGCACTTCCCCTGAATTTGCTAACTTTTCCAGCCATCATGGCTTCATTATTTCCTCATTCCAACCCAAAGGTACACAACAAAAAGTTCATCCAATATCCATTCAGCAAGCTCCAAGTAGTACTAGTACAAGTCAAGCTAGGGAAAAGTCCGGAAATGAAAGTTAAGCTCAAAACCAGAAAAAAACAGTTTTGACGTCATTTTGCGGTAATGGCACCAAAGGTACTACGATGGTCGGATGAAGGTACAAGATACACCGTTTCGAAGCTAAGAGATAGGGCTGCAATATTACAGAAGGTCAATCAACCCAGTTTCGAGTGTAACCAGGTCAAAAATGCAAGATACCATACCAGAATCAGAAAAACAGATTCACAGAACGCATTCTAGCGGAAACATCATAACTCAGGCTCTCCAAGTCCAAATCCAGAAATTCCAAAACCAGATGAAATCTAAGAAACAGGGATAAATTTCATCAGTAGACCTCAACAACCAATTCGGAAGCAATTCCAGCCAAAACAACCAATTACAGGCGCAATTCTTACATTCGGGTAAAACCAGAACAGCAATAGTAATTTCGACTTTTCTCATTCTACACTACTCCGATTGACCTGAAATTTTGTAGGCACCTCTAAAATGTCATTCCCTACAACTTCTATGTTTTAAGCCAAGGCCAATTCAGCCTCTAACTAGGACCTAAAAATTCGGACAGAATGCTCCTTCAAGAACCCTAGTTTTCTGAAATTTCTTCCAAACCAGAAATTGGTTGCAATTAATCACTTTTTCCACCTCCTAGAGTCATTATATACCCTTTACAATCATCATAGATAGCCACACAATCATGCCTTATTATTAAAAACAGAAAAATCCCCAAAAATAATAAAAACTTTCATCACTTCAACCACAAAATCAAGAAATTAATCCATAATAAAGTGCATCTCTATACCACCTCCAATCATGAATTGAACATCAATTAAGGCTAGGAGAGTAGAACGTTTCTTCACAATCTCACCTTAGCCATACAACAGATAGAGCAACAAATCACCTTAGCTTTCCAAACAACTCCACAAAACACCTCAAGACCACTTAGCAAAGAGATTTTATGGAATGATTTGGAGTTTTATTGGTTGGATTTGAAGATTGAGCAAGAAATAGAAGGAAGAAATTGAGAGCTTTTCTTTCTTTCTTGAGCAAGAACATTCAGCCAAGAAGCTTGCAAAATGAAGTCTTATTTTCTGATTCAATTTTTTTTTGTATTTATTTGGTAAGGTTAAAAGGTAAAGTTCAAAAATGGTTCAAAATGTTCCAAGATTTAAATTAGATGGTGAACACTGTGTCACCTTTAGGTTTAAAACTTATCTTTTTTGTCTTCTCCCATACAAATATTCTTAACACTTTGGTAAAATAATATCACTTAATACAACATTTTCCACAATCGTGTTCAAAAATATATGCCATTTACCGCCACTGCGGTCCCACGTTCAAAATACGCTCTTTAATTTCTAAAAAAACTAACCGCATACTAGAAAATAATCATTTTCAAACTATCTTTGCTTCATAATAACTTTATCTGCGGGGAACATTTTCTAACAAAAGAAAATGTTAGGAAAAGGCCGGAGCGATTTAAATAAAATTAAAACTCCTTGAAATTATGAATAATTTCCAGGTTCTCAAACTCTTTCTTTTTTTTTTCGGGGGCATCACAAACTACCCTCCTTAAAAGAATGTCGTCCTCGACATTCCATCTTATACTAATCAAGTCAAGACATCCCGCAAGAATCACTAATATTTCAAACCAAACCCACAGTCCGGCATCCTAAACTTCAAGCCTAGGATACACTACAGAGATCTGAAGCTTAAGCTCTGATACCAACTGTGACAGCCCCACCTCCCCCTAAGGCGAACCAGAGGGTTCGGCGGGCCGCCTGCCCAGCTCTCGCCGGGACTCCGTCGCTCACTACAGTCCTCAAACAAATACAAGATAAAACTCAAATATTACATCAAATTCTCCAATAATTACATGTCATAAGCGAAGCGGAAACAATTCCAAATAAGCCATCCAGTCACGTGAATAAGTACTACAAGCCCTTCCTTTGCTTTGAGCCCTGTGGAGGGGAATAAAATATTTTTGGGGTGAGCTAGAAGCTCAGCGAGTAACCAGAAAAATCAGTAATCAAATCGGTTTCACAATTTAGTGCTTTCAATGATGTCATAAATACAAATGATAAGTCCAGAAGAAACAATTACAAACATTGAACATAACATTAAATATGGAGTATCAATAATTCAAGAAACATTTACAATGGAAAGCGATAGTAACATTCATTAAAAGGATACGGGCCCACATGGAGCTATTTGTTTGTTCGTTCGATCCTTTTTTTTTTTTTTCCGGACGTTGGCCGGACTCCACCCATCCGGACGCAGCCGGACTATAAGGTAATACTCGAGTATACCAAATTCACCCAGGGTCACCATATCGCCCGACCGAGTCCGCTTCTGGCTCGAGTCGATCGGTAACGAAGGGCAGTGGCCAGTTCAGCCAAACGGCTTACATTCATGCGCAACTAGCATTTAATCATTAATCATTGAAAATTTCATATTTATTTAGGTCGAGTGCGATAAAGTACACACTCGCCTAGAAAACTCGTTTTAACAATCATTGAAAGCGCTTAGCACATTATCAATCAATAATAACAAGCCAATAAATCAAGGAATACAGCAACAAGGAACACTCATATGCAAGCACGCATGATATGCAAGAAAACAGTTCAAAAGTAACTTTGGAAACAGTTTAAAGGTAAATAATGCAAGAAAACGGTTCAAAAGTAACTGTGGAAACAGTTCAAAAGTAAATAATGCAGGAAACGGTTCATAAATAGCTTTAGAAAAAGTTTGAGGTCACTCACCTCCACGGCTCAGAAATCATCCATCATATATCATTGCCTTGCTCAAATCCAAGTCTTAGATCACAAACTCAATGCAAACAAGTCCTTTAAAAGTTCGAACAGCACTTCCCCTGAATTTGCTAACTTTTCCAGCCATCATGGCTTCATTATTTCCTCATTCCAACCCAAAGGTACACAACAAAAAGTTCATCCAATATCCATTCAGCAAGCTCCAAGTAGTACTAGTACAAGTCAAGCTAGGGAAAAGTCCGGAAATGAAAGTTAAGCTCAAAACCATCTTCTCCCTCCTCCTCTTAAAAAAAAACAGGGTTTTTGGACGTTTTTTCCCCCCATTTTTGCGGAGGTACACCAAAAATCCTTCCTCATCGGATGTCAGATACTAACCAACTAATAGGGCTACAATATTGCAGAAGGTCACTCAACCCAGTTTCGAGTGTAACCAGGTCAAAAATGCAAGATACCATACCATAATCACAAAAACAGATTCACAGAACGCATTATAGCGGAAACATCATAACTCAGGCTCTCCAAGTCGAAATCCAGAAATTCCAAAACCAGCTGAAATCTAAGAAACAAGGATAAATTTCATCAGAAGACATCAACAACCAATTCGGAAGCAATTCCAGCCAAAACAACCAATTACAGGCGCAATTCTTACATTCGGGTAAAACAAGAACAGCAATAGTAATTTCGACTTTTCTCATTCTACACTACTCCGATTGACCTGAAATTTTGTAGGCACCTCTAAAATGTCATTCCCTACAACGTTCATGTTTTAAGCCAAGGCCAATTCGGCCTCTAACTAGGACCTAAAAATTCGGACAGAATGCTCCTTCAAGAACCCTAGTTTTCTGAAATTTCTTCCAAACCAGAAATTGGTTGCAATTAATCACTTTTTCCACCTCCTAGAGTCATTATATAACATTTCCAATCATCATAGATAGCCACACAATCATGCTTATATTAAAACAGAAAATCCCCAAAAATAATAAAATTTCAACACTTCAACCACAAATCAAGAAATAATCCATAAAAGTGCATCT
>NW_020862695.1:0-20760 GCF_003713205.1 Coffea eugenioides | reverse complement strand
TTGCTATGTGATTGGGTTGATTAGTAGGATGAAAGGATGAATTTATGGGGAAATGCTGTCTCATTTTTAATAGCGTTGGTTACCTTAAGTTTCATGTGAAAGGCTTGGACTTGAATGATGGAATTGGCTATATTGGATGAGGATTGTGAGCCGTGGAGGTGAGTGACCTCAAACTACTTCTAAAGTTATTTATGAACCGTTTCTTACATTATTAATTACTTTTGAACTGTTTCCAAAGTTACTTTTGAAATGTTTTCTTGCATATCATGTGTGCTGGCATTTGAGTGTGCCTTGTTTGCTATATTTCTTGACTTCATGACTTGTATTTTGGTTGATAACGTGTTAAGCGCTTATAATGATTTCCAAAACGAGTTTTCGAGGCGAGTGTGTACTTTATCGTACTCGACCTCGATAAATGTGAAATTTTTGATTGAAATGTTACTTGCGCATGAATGTAAGCCTTTTGGGCTGAACTGGCCATTGCCCCTTGTTACCGGTCGTCTTGAGCCAGAAGCGGACTCGGTCAGGCGATTAGGAACTTGGGTGAACGTTTGGTATACTCGAGTATTACCTATGTAGGTTGGTGGAGCCTGGCCAAAAGCCAGGGACGGGGTGAATGAAATGAAATGCATGACCAAATGAGCGAGGAAATGTCAGGAGAATGAATGTATCCTTTCATGAATATTACTATCGCTTTTCATTGTAAATGTTTCTTGAATTATTGATAATCCATATTTACTGTTTTGCAAATGATGTAGTTGTTTCCGGATTTATCATTTAATTTATGACATCATTGCTATATGACATCATTGAAATGAACTATTGTGAAACCGATTTGATTAATGATTTTCTGGTTACTCGCTGAGCTTTTAGCTCACCCCAAAAAATATTTATTCCCCTCCACAGGGCTCGTGGTGAAGGAAGGACTTGTAGTACTTGTGCACGTGTATGGATGGGCTAAACTTTGTACAATTTTGGATTTGGAATTATTTTATGTATATTTGGGATTAGTTTCCGCTGCATTTGTGACATGTAATTATTGGAGACAGATGTGTATTTGTGGACCAGTTGATGTATATTTGATTTTTATATTGTAATTTAATTGAGGACTGTAGTGACCGACTGAGTCCCGGCGAGAGCTGGGCAGGCGGCCCGCCGAACCCTCTGGCTCGCCTTAGGGGGAGGTGGGGCCGTGACACGTCCTCTCTTGCATGACTTGATAATTGACTTGCTCGTACTTGAAAATTATACTTGTGCTTGTGCTTGACTTGGCGTCGATTTCAGAGCCATCTCATCGACTTATACTTGAACTTGGCTGCCCCAAAACCCAATGGCTAGCCATTCAACTCAAGCCGACAAGGGATTGGTTGAGAAGTTTGGTGAACCTTGGGCTCGTGTACTTGACTTGCTTGGATATACTCGAGTAATATCACATCTCGTTTGACGTGTGAGCCTGGCAGGGGGTGTAATGGTGGATGAAAATTGGTGAAAAGTGGGGTTCTACGGACTTGTTACTTGCTCGGTTGACGGAGTGTTAACACTTAGAAATGTTGGATCAAGGTTTAGGCAAAGTAGTGTGGATTTAGCCCCTGAGAGTTTCCGCATCCTTTATTGATTGTGTTTTCTTTTCTTTTGTGAGTTACATGAATATTGTGGCTACCCTTCTTTTATAAGTTTTAATGCTTTTAATGCTCATTGTACTTGCTTACTTGCCTGTTTTGGCCTCGCTGAGCGTTAGCTCACCTCTTAAGTTTGTTTTCCTTAACAGGAACTTGAAGTGGAAAGATTTTGGAGATGCTGGCTTTGATTGTATTTTGGTCCAATTATGAATGTAAATGAATTAACCGACTTTTGGTGGTTGTACTTTTGAGAAATTTGATATAACTTTTGGAAATATTATGATGCAAACTTGGTTGACTAATTTGAGGAAGCGACTTTTCTTTATATTAGTTTTCTTATTGGTTGATTAGTTCTAAGTTTAAATTTGGCTTGTATCGAGTCCTGGCGAGAGTTAGGCCGGCGGGCCGCTAAACCCTAGGGTTCGCCCTAAGGAGAAGTGGGGTCGTCACAACAAGTCCATAACCAAGCTCAATACCAACATTTTATGGATAAATAACATAAATCAAGGCAGAAAAATCATAACCCTAGGCTGAAATTTCACCAACCTTGGCCAAATCTAGATTATCATCCATAAAATTCCAAGTTTCAAGTCATCTTCACCATAACTTGTAAGAATAAGAAAGAGAAAAGAAGCTGTTCATCTTATACCTTTAACCCCTTAAAGAAAGTGAAGAACCAAGGCTTCCTCTCCAAAAACTCTCCGCTACAAGCTTCCTTGCTTACTTAGTGCTAGTTTGTTCGGTTTATTTTTTTATTCTAACTTAAACAAGGCAAGAATCAAGGTGGAAATGGAAGTATTTCTCCTCTCTTTTCCTCTCCTAAGTTTCGGCCAAGACTAGGAAGAAATGAAGCAATATTGGTCCAAAAGAAAAAGAAGAAGGAAGAAAGTTGTGTGACGCCCCGAAAAAAAATGAGTGTGAGAACCCGAAAATTTTCTAATTTTCTACGGTTTATTTTATTTAATCGCCCGCCTTTTCTACATTTTCTTTATTAGAAAAATTCCCCAGATAAAGTTTATGAGCAAAGATAGTTTTAAAATGATTTTTCTGGTATCGGTTAGTTTTTGAGAATTAAAGCGTATTTTAACGTGGACCCGCAAGTGCGGTAAACGCAATATATTTTTGACCAACTGTTTTGGATTTTTTGTATTAAGTGATATTATTTTACAAAGTGTTAAGATATTTGTATTGGAGAGACAAAAAAATAAGTTTTAAACCTAAAGGTGACAAGTGTCACCATTTGATTGGGCTTACCTTAAGACCTTTCTTACCATTGACTTAAATAACCAAAAATGACCCAAAATATCTTCATTTCTAAGCTTCATATGGCCGACCACCTTCAAGCAATAAGGGAAGAAAAGCTCTCCAATTTCTTTGCTCCAAGCTTGCTTAATCTTCACTTTTAACCGTTTAATTTTAGTTTTACTCCATAAAACCTCTTCACTTAGTGTTTGTGAGTTGTTTGGTGGAGTTGTTTGGAAAGTTAAGGTGACCAATAGCTCTCTCTCTCTTGTGTTCAAGGTAAGTTGTGAAGAACCACCCTCCTCCCTTAATTGATGCTTAAATCATGCTTAGAGGTTGTATGAGATGCAATTTTATGGATTATATTGTGATTTTTGGTTGAATTGATGAACTTTTATAATTTTTGGGAATTTTTCTGTTTTAATATGAACATGGTTGTGTGGTTATATATGATGATTGGAAATGATGTTTAAGGACTCTATGAGGTGGAAAAAGTGGTCAATTGCAATCAATTTCTGTTTTGGAAGAAATTTCAGAAAATTAGGTTTTGTGAAGGAACATTCTGCCCGAATTTTTAGCTAATAGTTAGAGACCGAATTGGCCTTATCTCAAAACATGAAAGTTGTAGGTAATGACATTTTAGAGGTACCTACAAAATTTCAG
This sequence comes from Coffea eugenioides, assembly GCF_003713205.1. Taxonomy (NCBI): domain Eukaryota; kingdom Viridiplantae; phylum Streptophyta; class Magnoliopsida; order Gentianales; family Rubiaceae; genus Coffea; species Coffea eugenioides. Next base: position 17,236 of record NW_020862695.1, on the reverse strand, counting down.
GTCAATCGGAGTAGCGTAGAATGAGATAAGTCGAATTACTATGCTGTTCTGGTTTTTACCCGACAATTGCAAGAACTGCGCCTGGTAATTGGTTGTTTTGGCTGGAATTGCTTCCGAATTGGTTGTTGAGGCCTTCTGATTAAATTATCCTGTTTCTTATCTTTCAGCTGGTTTTGGAATTTCTGGATTTGGACTTGGAGAGCCTGAGTTATGATGTTTCCGCTAGAATGCATCTCTGTGAATCTGTTTTTTGATTCTGGTATGGTATCTTGCATTTTTGACCTGGTTTTACACTCGAAACTGGGTGAGTGACCTTCTGTAATATTGTATCCCTGTCTCTTAGCTTCGAAATGGTGTATCTTTCACCTTCATCCGATAATCGTAGTGCCTTTGGTTCCATTACCGCAAAATGACGTCAAAACCTGTTTTTTCTGGTTTTGAGCTTAACTTTCATTTCCGGACTTTTCCCTAGCTTGACTTGTACTAGCTACTTGGAGCTTGCTGAATGGCTATTGGATGAACTTGTTTTTGTGTGTGTATCTTTGGGTTGGAATGAGGAAATAATGAAGCCATGATGGCTGGAAAAGTTAGCAAATTCAGGGGAAGTGCTGTCCGAACTTTGAAGGGATTTGTTTGCATTGAGTTTGTGATCTAAGACTTGGATTTGAGCAAGGCAATGATATATGATGGATGGTTCCTAAGCCATGGAGGTGAGTGACCCTAAACTATTTCCAAAGTACTTGTGAAACGTTTCTTGCATTATTTACTCGATTGCATATCATGCGTGCTTGCATGTGAGTTCATGACATGATTTGGCTTCAATGAGTTCTGGGAAAGTCTTGTGCTGGACACCAACGTCTCCACGCTGTTTATGGTTCATGTTCATGTTTATCTGGAGCTCAAGAAGGGGCTCCCTCTTAATGTTAATGTTAATGTTAAATGATCTATTTGAGCGTTGGGTGTTCAAGTGCTATGATTTCCCTGGCTCACGAGAGCACTAAACGAACATTTGATCTCTGAATCATGACATCATCGAAATGATCGAAATGCAACATTGTGAAATATATTTGTTTAATGATTTTACTGGTTACTCGCTGAGCTTCTAGCTCACCCCAAAAATATTTTATTCCCCTCCACAGGGCTCAAGGAGAAGGAAGGACTTGTAGTACTTGTGCACGTGATTGGATGGCCTATGTTTTGTACAATTTGGATTTGGAAATCATTTTATGTATAGTTGAGAATTATTTCCGCTTTGCTTATGACATGTAATTATTGGAGACTTGGATGTATATTTGTGGACCATGTGATGTATATTTGAGGTTTATTCTTGTAATTCGTTTGAGGACTTTAGTGAACGACTGAGTCCCGGCGTGAGCCGGGCAGGCGGCCCGCCGAACCCTCTGGTTTGCCTTAGGGGGAGGTGGGGCTGTCACAGTTGGTATCAGAGCTTAGGTTTCAGATCGCTGTAGTGTATCCTAGGCTTGAAGTTTAGGATGCCGGACTGTGGGTTTGGTTTGCAATATTAGTGATTCTTGTGGGATGTCTTGACTTGATTGGTACAAGAGTGAATGTCGAGGACGACATTCTTTTAAGGAGGGGAGATTGTGACGCCCCGAAAAAAATGAGTGTGAGAACCCGAAAATTTTCTAATTTTCTAGGGTTTATTTTATTTAATCGCACGCCTTTTCTACATTTTCTTTATTAGAAAAATTCCCCAGATAAAGTTTATGAGCAAAGATAGTTTTAAAATGATTTTTCTGGTATCGGTTAGTTTTTGAGAAATTAAGAGCGTATTTTGAACGTGGGACCCGTAAGTGCGGTAAACGCAATATATTTTTGACAACTTGTTGGATTTTTGTATTAAGTGATATTATTTTACAAAGTGTTAAGATATTTGTATTGGAGAGACAAAAAGATAAGTTTTAAACCTAAAGGTGACAAGTGTCACCATTTGATTGCGCTTACCTTAAGACCTTTCTTACCATTGACTTAAATAACCAAAAATGACCCAAAATATCTTCATTTCTAAGCTTCATATGGCCGACCACCTTCAAGCAATAAGGGAAGAAAAGCTCTCCAATTTCTTTGCTCCAAGCTTGCTTAATCTTCACTTTTAACCGTTTAATTTTAGTTTTACTCCATAAAACCTCTTCACTTAGTGTTTGTGAGTTGTTTGGTGGAGTTGTTTGGAAAGTTAAGGTGACCAATAGCTCTCTCTCTCTTGTGTTCAAGGTAAGTTGTGAAGAACCACCCTCCTCCCTTAATTGATGCTTAAATCATGCTTAGAGGTTGTATGAGATGCAATTTTATGGATTATATTGTGATTTTTGGTTGAATTGATGAACTTTTATAATTTTTGGGAATTTTTCTGTTTTAATATGAACATGGTTGTGTGGTTATATATGATGATTGGAAATGATGTTTAAGGACTCTATGAGGTGGAAAAAGTGGTCAATTGCAATCAATTTCTGTTTTGGAAGAAATTTCAGAAAATTAGGTTTTGTGAAGGAACATTCTGCCCGAATTTTTAGCTCCTAGTTACAGGCCGAATTTGTAACGACCCCACCTCCCCCTAAGGCGAACCAAAGGGTTTAGCGGGCCGCCTGCCCAGCTCTCGCCGGGACTCACTCACTTACTACATTCCTCAAGTAAATTACAAGGTACAAGTCAAATAATACATCCAATTCTCCAAAATTACATATCATAAGCGAAGCGGAAACTAGTTCTAAGCATAAAATATAGATTTACATCCGATTCAATTCCAAATATTTATACAACCCAAAAGTACATAAACCAAAACCAAAACTAAACTATACAAGATGTACGCCATCCAGCCACACAAAGATCCAAAAACAAGTTCTTCCTTTACTTCGATCCTCAAACTATAGTGCTTCACGTAGTCACGTTCAATTATACTCCAGGTTTGGAGTCCAGATCTTGAATAGAAGTCACTACAAGTAGCCCAAGCTTTCTCCTTCAAAAATCACACCACAAGCCACTAGCTAGTCACTCAAGAACAAGTTTAATCGGTTTACTTTGTTGGATTTCTTCCTAAGTTGTTGGATTTGAAGATGAAATGGAATGTTTTCCTTTGGGTTTTTCTTCTTGCTTCTCACGGCCAGCACCAGCAGAAATGAAGAAGAAATTGGCTAATTGTTGGAGTTAAATGGATAGTAATGGTCTTGGTTAAGAAGCCATGAGGTAGTGTCACCACCACCACCTCTCTTTTTTCTCTTTCCTTCTTATTATTTCTAGCCTCATAATTTCGGTCAAGGCTGCTGCAATTTGAGAAGATATTATGTACAAAAGTCAACAAACTTGTTGGGTAAGAAAAATGGTGGTCAAGCAGTGCGTTCAATCGGTAATGCGCGGGACCCGCCGTTTCGCGCCGTTTTTCTTAAAAACTCACGTACTAGGGTTTTTACTTCCAATTCACTAACTTTATATCATTACCACTAGTCACATATTATTTCTCACTTAAAAGTCACTTTTAATCCCCAAAATTAATCCTTACTCTGTACCGAAAATTCATCCGGCTAAAAATCGCGAAAACCCTAATTTCGCTCCAAACTTGAAACCGAAGCGTAAAACCCTATTTTCTAGGTTTATCTACACTTAATGTGAAATATTTGGGTAGTGGCCTTTGATAAATACTAATTTTCAAATAAAAGGGTATTTTAGTACTTATTGGGCCTTATCGGAAAGCCTTAAAGAGCTGGCTCTTTAAGCTCTTTATGCGGACCGAATTTCTTCCAGATTTATGTGGGCCGGATTCCTCACAAAACTCTATTCACCAGAAATTTTTCCTTTTCTTCTGCCTCGGGGCGTTACAACTCCCCTCCTTAAAAGAATGTCGTCCTCGACATTCCAACTTGTACTAATCAGATCAAAATAGTTCTCGATAGTCAATCACGTATTAAGAATCATTTCAATCTCGCTTATCATAATCAAATACTAATCACGTATTAAGAATCATTTCAATCTCGCTTATCATAATCAAATACTAATCAGATCAAATATCTCAAAGGTCAATCACATACTAAGAATCACTCAGTACAATCAAGTACTAAAAGTACTCCAATCCAACTTATCAAATATTCTTGATCCAATAGATAATCAGACGAGTAACTGGATCCTTATACAAAAAGGGCTCGAAATCGGACTTAAAGTCCCTGGTATTTGGAAAAATAATTCAGGACATAACGATATCTCAGGTCAGAAATTACCCCTGGTGGTGCTTGAAAACACAACAAGCTAGCACTCAGCTATACTTCACCAGAGTCTCAGATGCAAGATTTTGTCCATGGCGGTGCTGGACAACACAACAGGTTAGCACAACGGCTATACCTCGCCAAAGAACCTCAGTTCAAAATTTCATCCTTGGTGGTGCTTTATAACACAACAAGTTAGCACAACGGCTAAACTTCACCAGAGGATCTTAGCTCAAGAAATTGGCCCTGGTGGTGCTTTATAACACAACAAGCTAGCACAACGGCTAAACTTCACCAGAGAGCCTCAAGTCAAAGTTTCATCCCTGATGGTGCTTTGAAACACAACAGGTATGCCTCGCCAAAAGAATGGCGGTGCTTGGTAACACAACAGGCAATACCTCATCAAAGAGGTTCAGTTCAAGAATTTCATCTCTGATGGTGCTTTATAACACAACAGGTATGCCTCGCCAAAAGAATGACGGTGCTTTAAAACACAACAGGCAATACCTCATCAGAGAGGTTCAGTTCAAGCATTTCATCCCTGATGGTGCTTATAACACAACAGGCATGCCTCGCCAAAAGAATGGCGGTGCTTTAAAACACAACAGGCAATGCCTCACCAGAGAGGTTCTGTTCAACCGTTACAGAAGAGTAGTAGCCGGTCTATAACCAAACAAATACGAAAATGTTCGGAAACAGAGTCAAAAGCAGGGTTCAAGTGTATCGGTTCAAAAGCAGGGTCAATTATTTCAGGTTCAAGGAACATGGGTACGAGTAGAAACTCACTCGTCTAGCTTATGCCCAGTAATTCACGCTCTCAAGCAGTCATCAAACTCAAATCCACATACAGATCATATATAAATCAAGATACTTGCTCAAGAGTAAAAGAGATACCCTATTTTCAGTTAGGTCAGGTCTATCCAGTGTATGTAAGGGTATACTAGCCGATTCAAATTCAAGTCTACTTACAGGTCGTATACAAACCAAACTACTTGCTCATGCGTAAATGAAATACCATATATTCAGTCAAATCACGACCACTAAGTGTACGTAAAAGCACACTTGCCTAAACAATGTTCAAGTCTCAAGTGAACTCAGCCTAGTTAGTTTCCGACAGTTCAAAGTCAGTCTCAGGCAGTTCAAGTAGTTCAAATCCCAACACTTACAAATCGGATAGTGCCATCCTTAATCAAACAAGAAGACTAGATGAAGGTTGAAAAATCAAAAATTTTCTCAACAATCCAGCCACCACTATAATGTATCAAAACCCAAGCCAACCCTTATTGGACAAGTCCAAGTCATTATTTCAATTTCCTCATTCAGTTAAGTCTTGAGTACAAGATAAAAGCTTCTGCGCTCTAACCTGTGCCATTACAACTTATCTCAAACTCAATCATAATTTCTATTCCCATCATCGTACATTAAACCATATTCCTTCTAAAATTCACGAGCATTTCCTCCGGAAAAATATCGGGTACACAAGTACAAGAATTTAAACTAAGAAACTTCACGACTCAGACCATATGGTCTTAAACGAAGCTCATCAAGTCATATCTTACGTGTACCATTTTCAAGATTCACAACTGACGCTCCAAAAGAGCACTGAACGTACAAACCAATCCCACAGTCCGGCATCCTAAACTTTAAGCCTAGGATACACTACAAAGATCTGAAGCCTAAGCTCTGATACCATTTGTAACGACCCCACCTCCCCCTAAGGCGAACCAAAGGGTTTAGCGGGCCGCCTGCCCAGCTCTCGCCGGGACTCACTCACTTACTACATTCCTCAAGTAAATTACAAGGTACAAGTCAAATAATACATCCAATTCTCCAAAATTACATATCATAAGCGAAGCGGAAACTAGTTCTAAGCATAAAATATAGATTTACATCCGATTCAATTCCAAATATTTATACAACCCAAAAGTACATAAACCAAAACCAAAACTAAACTATACAAGATGTACGCCATCCAGCCACACAAAGATCCAAAAACAAGTTCTTCCTTTACTTCGATCCTCAAACTATAGTGCTTCACGTAGTCACGTTCAATTATACTCCAGGTTTGGAGTCCAGATCTTGAATAGAAGTCACTACAAGTAGCCCAAGCTTTCTCCTTCAAAAATCACACCACAAGCCACTAGCTAGTCACTCAAGAACAAGTTTAATCGGTTTACTTTGTTGGATTTCTTCCTAAGTTGTTGGATTTGAAGATGAAATGGAATGTTTTCCTTTGGGTTTTTCTTCTTGCTTCTCACGGCCAGCACCAGCAGAAATGAAGAAGAAATTGGCTAATTGTTGGAGTTAAATGGATAGTAATGGTCTTGGTTAAGAAGCCATGAGGTAGTGTCACCACCACCACCTCTCTTTTTTCTCTTTCCTTCTTATTATTTCTAGCCTCATAATTTCGGTCAAGGCTGCTGCAATTTGAGAAGATATTATGTACAAAAGTCAACAAACTTGTTGGGTAAGAAAAATGGTGGTCAAGCAGTGCGTTCAATCGGTAATGCGCGGGACCCGCCGTTTCGCGCCGTTTTTCTTAAAAACTCACGTACTAGGGTTTTTACTTCCAATTCACTAACTTTATATCATTACCACTAGTCACATATTATTTCTCACTTAAAAGTCACTTTTAATCCCCAAAATTAATCCTTACTCTGTACCGAAAATTCATCCGGCTAAAAATCGCGAAAACCCTAATTTCGCTCCAAACTTGAAACCGAAGCGTAAAACCCTATTTTCTAGGTTTATCTACACTTAATGTGAAATATTTGGGTAGTGGCCTTTGATAAATACTAATTTTCAAATAAAAGGGTATTTTAGTACTTATTGGGCCTTATCGGAAAGCCTTAAAGAGCTGGCTCTTTAAGCTCTTTATGCGGACCGAATTTCTTCCAGATTTATGTGGGCCGGATTCCTCACAAAACTCTATTCACCAGAAATTTTTCCTTTTCTTCTGCCTCGGGGCGTTACAGAATTGGCCTTATCTCAAAACATGAAAGTTATAGGGAATTACATTTTAGAGGTGCCTACAAAATTTTAGGTGAATCAGAGTAGCGTAGAATGAGATAAGTCGAAATTACTATTGCTGTTCTGGTTTTACCCGAAATTGAGAACTGCGCCTGTAATTGGTTGTTTTGGCTGGAATTGCTTCCGAATTGGTTGTTGAGGCCTTCTGATTAAATTTATCCCTGTTTCTTATCTTTCAGCTGGTTTTGGAATTTCTGGATTTGGACTTGGAGAGCCTGAGTTATGATGTTTCCGCTAGAATGCATTCTGTGAATCTGTTTTTGTGATTCTGGTATGGTATCTTGCATTTTTGACCTGGTTACACTCGAAACTGGGTTGAGTGACCTTCTGCAATATTGTAGCCCTGTCTCTTAGCTTAGAAATGGTGTATCTTTCACCTTCATCCGATAATCGTAGTGCCTTTGGTTCCATTACCGCAAAATGACGTCAAAACCTGTTTTTCTGGTTTTGAGCTTAACTTTCATTTCCGGACTTTTCCCTAGCTTGACTTGTACTAGCTACTTGGAGCTTGCTGAATGGCTATTGGATGAACTTGTTTTTGTGTGTGTATCTTTGGGTTGGAATGAGGAAATAATGAAGCCATGATGGCTGGAAAAGTTAGCAAATTCAGGGGAAGTGCTGTCCGAACTTTGAAGGGATTTGTTTGCATTGAGTTTGTGATCTAAGACTTGGATTTGAGCAAGGCAATGATATATGATGGATGGTTCCTAAGCCATGGAGGTGAGTGACCCTAAACTATTTCCAAAGTACTTGTGAAACGTTTCTTGCATTATTTACTCGATTGCATATCATGCGTGCTTGCATGTGAGTTCATGACATGATTTGGCTTCAATGAGTTCTGGGAAAGTCTTGTGCTGGACACCAACGTCTCCACGCTGTTTATGGTTCATGTTCATGTTTATCTGGAGCTCAAGAAGGGGCTCCCTCTTAATGTTAATGTTAATGTTAAATGATCTATTTGAGCGTTGGGTGTTCAAGTGCTATGATTTCCCTGGCTCACGAGAGCACTAAACGAACATTTGATCTCTGAATCATGACATCATCGAAATGATCGAAATGCAACATTGTGAAATATATTTGTTTAAGGATTTTACTGGTTACTCGCTGAGCTTCTAGCTCACCCCAAAAATATTTTATTCCCCTCCACAGGGCTCAAGGAGAAGGAATGACTTGTAGTACTTGTGCACGTGATTGGATGGCCTATGTTTTGTACAATTTGGATTTGGAAATCATTTTATGTATAGTTGAGAATTATTTCCGCTTTGCTTATGACATGTAATTATTGGAGACTTGGATGTATATTTGTGGACCATGTGATGTATATTTGAGGTTTATTCTTGTAATTCGTTTGAGGACTTTAGTGAACGACTGAGTCCCGGCGTGAGCCGGGCAGGCGGCCCGCCGAACCCTCTGGTTTGCCTTAGGGGGAGGTGGGGCTGTCACAGTTGGTATCAGAGCTTAGGTTTCAGATCGCTGTAGTGTATCCTAGGCTTGAAGTTTAGGATGCCGGACTGTGGGTTTGGTTTGCAATATTAGTGATTCTTGTGGGATGTCTTGACTTGATTGGTACAAGAGTGAATGTCGAGGACGACATTCTTTTAAGGAGGGGAGATTGTGACGCCCCGAAAAAAATGAGTGTGAGAACCCGAAAATTTTCTAATTTTCTAGGGTTTATTTTATTTAATCGCACGCCTTTTCTACATTTTCTTTATTAGAAAAATTCCCCAGATAAAGTTTATGAGCAAAGATAGTTTTAAAATGATTTTTCTGGTATCGGTTAGTTTTTGAGAAATTAAGAGCGTATTTTGAACGTGGGACCCGTAAGTGCGGTAAACGCAATATATTTTTGACAACTTGTTGGATTTTTGTATTAAGTGATATTATTTTACAAAGTGTTAAGATATTTGTATTGGAGAGACAAAAAGATAAGTTTTAAACCTAAAGGTGACAAGTGTCACCATTTGATTGCGCTTACCTTAAGACCTTTCTTACCATTGACTTAAATAACCAAAAATGACCCAAAATATCTTCATTTCTAAGCTTCATATGGCCGACCACCTTCAAGCAATAAGGGAAGAAAAGCTCTCCAATTTCTTTGCTCCAAGCTTGCTTAATCTTCACTTTTAACCGTTTAATTTTAGTTTTACTCCATAAAACCTCTTCACTTAGTGTTTGTGAGTTGTTTGGTGGAGTTGTTTGGAAAGTTAAGGTGACCAATAGCTCTCTCTCTCTTGTGTTCAAGGTAAGTTGTGAAGAACCACCCTCCTCCCTTAATTGATGCTTAAATCATGCTTAGAGGTTGTATGAGATGCAATTTTATGGATTATATTGTGATTTTTGGTTGAATTGATGAACTTTTATAATTTTTGGGAATTTTTCTGTTTTAATATGAACATGGTTGTGTGGTTATATATGATGATTGGAAATGATGTTTAAGGACTCTATGAGGTGGAAAAAGTGGTCAATTGCAATCAATTTCTGTTTTGGAAGAAATTTCAGAAAATTAGGTTTTGTGAAGGAACATTCTGCCCGAATTTTTAGCTCCTAGTTACAGGCCGAATTTGTAACGACCCCACCTCCCCCTAAGGCGAACCAAAGGGTTTAGCGGGCCGCCTGCCCAGCTCTCGCCGGGACTCACTCACTTACTACATTCCTCAAGTAAATTACAAGGTACAAGTCAAATAATACATCCAATTCTCCAAAATTACATATCATAAGCGAAGCGGAAACTAGTTCTAAGCATAAAATATAGATTTACATCCGATTCAATTCCAAATATTTATACAACCCAAAAGTACATAAACCAAAACCAAAACTAAACTATACAAGATGTACGCCATCCAGCCACACAAAGATCCAAAAACAAGTTCTTCCTTTACTTCGATCCTCAAACTATAGTGCTTCACGTAGTCACGTTCAATTATACTCCAGGTTTGGAGTCCAGATCTTGAATAGAAGTCACTACAAGTAGCCCAAGCTTTCTCCTTCAAAAATCACACCACAAGCCACTAGCTAGTCACTCAAGAACAAGTTTAATCGGTTTACTTTGTTGGATTTCTTCCTAAGTTGTTGGATTTGAAGATGAAATGGAATGTTTTCCTTTGGGTTTTTCTTCTTGCTTCTCACGGCCAGCACCAGCAGAAATGAAGAAGAAATTGGCTAATTGTTGGAGTTAAATGGATAGTAATGGTCTTGGTTAAGAAGCCATGAGGTGGTGACAAGTGTCACCACCACCACCTCTCTTTTTTCTCTTTCCTTCTTATTATTTCTAGCCTCATAATTTCGGTCAAGGCTGCTGCAATTTGAGAAGATATTATGTACAAAAGTCAACAAACTTGTTGGGTAAGAAAAATGGTGGTCAAGCAGTGCGTTCAATCGGTAATGCGCGGGACCCGCCGTTTCGCGCCGTTTTTCTTAAAAACTCACGTACTAGGGTTTTTACTTCCAATTCACTAACTTTATATCATTACCACTAGTCACATATTATTTCTCACTTAAAAGTCACTTTTAATCCCCAAAATTAATCCTTACTCTGTACCGAAAATTCATCCGGCTAAAAATCGCGAAAACCCTAATTTCGCTCCAAACTTGAAACCGAAGCGTAAAACCCTATTTTCTAGGTTTATCTACACTTAATGTGAAATATTTGGGTAGTGGCCTTTGATAAATACTAATTTTCAAATAAAAGGGTATTTTAGTACTTATTGGGCCTTATCGGAAAGCCTTAAAGAGCTGGCTCTTTAAGCTCTTTATGCGGACCGAATTTCTTCCAGATTTATGTGGGCCGGATTCCTCACAAAACTCTATTCACCAGAAATTTTTCCTTTTCTTCTGCCTCGGGGCGTTACAGAATTGGCCTTATCTCAAAACATGAAAGTTATAGGGAATTACATTTTAGAGGTGCCTACAAAATTTTAGGTGAATCAGAGTAGCGTAGAATGAGATAAGTCGAAATTACTATTGCTGTTCTGGTTTTACCCGAAATTGAGAACTGCGCCTGTAATTGGTTGTTTTGGCTGGAATTGCTTCCGAATTGGTTGTTGAGGCCTTCTGATTAAATTTATCCCTGTTTCTTATCTTTCAGCTGGTTTTGGAATTTCTGGATTTGGACTTGGAGAGCCTGAGTTATGATGTTTCCGCTAGAATGCATTCTGTGAATCTGTTTTTGTGATTCTGGTATGGTATCTTGCATTTTTGACCTGGTTACACTCGAAACTGGGTTGAGTGACCTTCTGCAATATTGTAGCCCTGTCTCTTAGCTTAGAAATGGTGTATCTTTCACCTTCATCCGATAATCGTAGTGCCTTTGGTTCCATTACCGCAAAATGACGTCAAAACCTGTTTTTCTGGTTTTGAGCTTAACTTTCATTTCCGGACTTTTCCCTAGCTTGACTTGTACTAGCTACTTGGAGCTTGCTGAATGGCTATTGGATGAACTTGTTTTTGTGTGTGTATCTTTGGGTTGGAATGAGGAAATAATGAAGCCATGATGGCTGGAAAAGTTAGCAAATTCAGGGGAAAGTGCTGTCCGAACTTTGAAGGGATTTGTTTGCATTGAGTTTGTGATCTAAGACTTGGATTTGAGCAAGACAATGATATATGATGGATGGTTCCTAAGCCATGGAGGTGAGTGACCCTAAACTATTTCCAAAGTACTTGTGAAACGTTTCTTGCATTATTTACTCGATTGCATCATCATATGACGTGCTTGCATGTGAGTTCATGACATGATTTGGCTTCATGAGTTCTGGGAAAGTCTCTGTGCTGGACACCAACGTCTCCACGCTGTTTATGGTTTCATGTTCATGTTTATCTGGAGCTCAAGAAGGGGCTCCCTCTTAATGTTAATGTTAATGTTAAATGATCTATTGAGCGTTGGGTGTTCAAAGTGCTATGATTTCCCTGGCTCACGAGAGCACTAAACGAAACATTTGATCTCTGAATCATGACATCATCGAAATGATCGAAATGCAACATTGTGAAATATATTTGTTTAATGATTTTACTGGTTACTCGCTGAGCTTCTAGCTCACCCCAAAATATTTTATTCCCCTCCACAGGGCTCAAGGGAGAAGGAATGACTTTGTAGTACTTGTGCAGTGATTGGATGGCCTATGTTTTGTACAATTTGGATTTGGAAATCATTTTATGTATAGTTGAGAATATTTCCGCTTGCTTATGACGATGTAATTATGGAGACTTGGATGTATATTTGTGGACCATGTGATGTATATTTGAGGTTAATTCTTGTTAAAATTCGTTTGAGGATTGTGTGAACGACTGGTCCCGGCGTGAGCGGGCAGGCGCCCGCCGAACCCTCTGGTTCGCCTTAGGGGGAGGTGGGGCTGTCACAAGTTGTCTTGATCAAACTTGTCTTGGATCATCGACACTTGGCAAGGCCAAGTTTTTCCTCTTTTTTTTTTCTTTTCTTTCCTTTTCTTAGTCAATAATTTTGGCTGGCTTTAGGGTTAATTTAGGGATGATTAAATGAAATAAAATCAAAGAGATTAGGGTAAGAAAGTATTGGTCAAGTGGTGTGTGACAGCCTCACTTTCCCCAAAGATGAACCAGAGGGGTCAGCGGACCACCTGCCCAACTCTCACCAGGACTCACTACCATCCATAACAAGAATTACTTGAAATTTCTAAACTAACCAAAATTGTGAGGACCCGTAATTTTCTTAATTTCTAGGTTTTATTTTCTTTTAATTGCACGTTTTTCCACATCTTCTTTATTCGAAAAATTTTAAAAATAAATTTTATGAGTAAATATAGTTTTAAAATGATTTTTCTAGTATCGGTTAGTTTTTGAGAAATTAAGAGCGTATATTGGATGTGGGACCCGCTAGTGCGGAAAGTTCGGTAAAATTCGGCCAGTTAGGTTAAGTGTTGAATACTGGGTTTATTTTAATAGGTGTTAAGAGGTAATTAGAGGATACCAAATGGATGAGAGTTGGAGAGACAAAAGGATAGCCATGCATTAATTGTAGTGACAAGTGTCACTTGGAGGTTTAGTCTTGCTTTTGACTACCTTTTCTACTTTACCAATTTCATAAAATTTGACCCAAAATGTCATCACATATCCCACTCCTTGGCCGAACCTCTTGCTTGAGAAAAAGAAAGAAAAGCTCCCAAGTCCCTTGCTCCAATCTTGCCCAATCTCACAAACTAACCGTTTAATCTTGAATTTCTTTCATAAAACCTCTTAGTTTAGTGCTTGTAAGGTGATTAGTGAAGTGGTTTGGAAGGCTAAAGTGCTAAGTGGTCTCTTTTCTTGAGTTGATAAGGTGAGTAACTAAGAAATCTCTCTTTTCTACCTAATGATGTTTAATTGATGGCTTGTGGTAGTTTAAGAGGTGAAATTGTGGGCTATTTCATGATTTTGGTTGCAATTGTTGAATTTTTCTATTTATTCATGATTTTTATGATTTTTATATATTTAATATTGATTGGCCTTGGATGATGGTGGGAAATGATCTAGAATGAAGCTATGGTGCGTAATTTGTGGCTAATTACGGAAAATTTCCGCTTTGGAAGGAAATTTCGGACTTAGGGTTTCAATTACCCCCTTTCTGACAGGTACTGTTTCCCTTAGTTAGAGGCTGAATTAGCCTTGTCTTAAAACAGGAAAGTTGTATAGAATGATGTTTTATAGTAGCCTGCAAATTTTAGCTCAATCGGAGTAACGTAGCCTATGAAAAGACTGAATTACCCCTGCTGCCCTGTAGTTACCCGAGACTGAGAATCCGCTTCTGTAATTGGCTAGTTTGACCGGGAATACTACTGATTTGGTTGTTGATGTCTTCTTAAGAAATATAGCCTATATCTTAGCTTTCGGATGGCTTTGGAATCAAGTGAATTGGACTTTGGTAGCCTGAATTATGGTTATTTAACCAGAATGCAGTTCGCTAACCTGTTTATGCGGTTCTGGTTTAGTACATTGAAATTTTGACCTAGTTTCACTACAAACTGGACAGAGGGGCCTTCTTCAACATTGTATCCCTTTCTATTAACTTCGAAATGGTGTATATTGTACCTCCATCCGATAATTTTAGTGCCGGTTGTGTCCAATACGCTAAACGACGTCAAAACTGTTTTTGGGTTTTAGGGCTTAACTTTCATTTCCGGTCATTTTCCTGGCTAAATTTTGTACTTGAATAACTTTCAGCCTATTGAACGGCTGTTGTGATGAATTTATATTGCATATGACTTTGGAGTTGATTGAGGAAAATAGTGAAGCCATAAGTGGCTAGGAAAATAGGTAAATACAGAGGGCATGCTGCCCAAAATTTTAGCGCTACGCGATTCTTTCAAGTTGAGTTGATCTTGGTAAAAATGATGGGTTTTAGGAGTTGTTTGTAACCCTAGGACCAACTGTTATCCTTTTTGCTCAAAAGTCATATTTTATTCTTTTGTACTAGTACTTAACATGGAAAGGCGTACGACATGTAGTCGAGCCTCACTTGTGCATTCCGTTTACTCGATTTTGGATGTGAAACCTTCAATTGGTTTACTTTGATGATTTTAGGGTTTCTTGGCGATTAAAACCAATCTGAAGTGAAAACTTTTGAAGTATCTGTACTTGAACCGGTGAGTGTACCACTCCCCTCATTTGCTGCTTAACTTGATTTCTGCCCTGCAATCTGTGATTTAAATGACTGCACTATCTGTTTATTCTGTTTGAGACGAGGGTGTACTTTATCACACTCGTTCTCTTGTCTGTCCATATGCCTATTTACTGTTAATCTGTTAACTGTATCTGAATCTGTTCGGACGTCGTTTGGAGGCTGGTATCCAACGACCTTTCTGTGACCTCTGAGCTCAACACCTGTGGCTAGTTACTCAAGTCGGGCCGGCAAGGGCCTGGTCGATTAGATAACGAACCACGGTAGTCTGTTTCAGGAATCTTTGGGTATTGAGACCCTTAATTCCGGTATACTCGAGTATTACCACTTCTGTTCTGTTCGGCGTTCGGGCCCGGTAGGGGTATGTTTGGTGGACGGAAATTGGTGTAAAGTGGGGTCTACAGATATGTTGGTTCTATGTACGTTGACGGAGAGTCAACGGGTTCGGATCAAGTACTGCAAATGGAAATCTGGCTCTTGAGAGCCACCTGTATCCTTTCCCTTTTAATCACTGTGTCTAACTGCTTTCCTTTATAGCCGGTATATGTATCTGACTGGTTAACGTGAAAGGCCATGATTTTACCCCTATATGATTGGTACCTCATTGAGCGTAAGCTCACCCCTTTCTGTTGCCTTTGTTTTCCTTACAGGGAACCACTTTTGGGGACTATGATGTTTTGAAGCTCGAGTTGAGCTAGTTTTAATATCTTTTGCAAAGCTCCTCGATAGTTGGAAAAATCCTAAAAGTATTTTGATCCAATTATCTTCCTTTTGTTTTGTAAATTACAAACGTATGTGTATAACACTGTTTAACCCTGTTTATGTGTCCTTCCGAGTTATATGACATGGCACCCACTATTCATCGACGGTTTTGATTTTCGTTTGGCTATTTTGCGATTTTGACTTGTTTGAGCGCGCTTTTATTCTCCCAGAACGTTTTAGATCGTGTTTAACTGCACCGTTAGTCCTGGCGAGAGTTGGGCAGGCAGTCCGCTAACCTCTTTGGTTTGCCTTAAGGGAAGGTGGGGCTGTCACAGGTGGTATCAGAGCCAGGTTCGCGTGGTCTCTGCACGGAGTGAGCTTGGGCCAAGTGGTGTTATGGTCCTGCTTTCGTGAATGCGTCGAAAGGTATAAGTGAGCATAAGCTATGAACCGTGCATGTCATAAGTGTAAAGATCTTTATCATGGGACTTGAGGAAGATAGATATGTATGTCGGGTAGGAATCTGTAATAAGGATGATTTACGCTTGGGACCGGCCGGCTCAAGTTGTGAATATCTTAGATGGGATTCTTGCACCCGGATACGGAAGAGATGAGAGCCTAGGTTAGAAAGGAATTGGGTGAACTAGAAATGTGATTCTATGGAATTTCGTGTGGTTTGTTCGGGTGTTAGTAAGCATGATTAACCTGGATTAAGATATAAATTGGGGCATTCTCGTAGATTAGGGATGGAGGCCTAGAAGGGAAATAACTTTTCGTTAGTTATTTTGTACTTGTGACCTAGTTTGTCTGTAGTACTTTTGGATGACCCGCTACTTTCATGGATTTCTCATATTTGTATCTAATTGACTGCTACTGTGTGACTGGTTCGGTACAGTTGTGTTATGTATATATGCTTTTGATCTATGTGTACCTCTTGTTACTTGCTTATGCCTATAATTATCTTTAATATGATCTTTGTGCCTCGATCTTAGATTAACTTAGATCAATGGAGGGCACTCGTAGTGGACGAGGCCGTGGGCGTGGAATTAGACAACCCACGTCAGACAGGGGCGCTGGGGAAACCTCATCTGGACCTAACCCTGACCCTAGGGTTGACCCCAACGTTCAAATAGCCGCTGCTATGCAGCAAATGACCAACTTACTGGCACAAGTGGTACAACAACAGGGTCAAAATCCTAACCCTAACCCTGGGAACCCTAGCAATCATGTGGAGAGCGAAGACAGGGCTCTCGAGAGATTCCAGAAGTTCGTCCCACCAAAGTTCATTGGGGGGCCCGACCCGGATGTCGCCGAAAGGTGGCTCGAGAAAATGGTAGATATTTTTCCTGCCTTGCACTATACCGAGGAGAGGCAGGTAACCTTTGCCGTCTTCCAGCTAGAAGGGGCGGCCGGTTCCTGGTGGAACGTCATTCGACAGAAGTGGGAACAGGAGCAGACGCCCCGGACCTGGGTAAACTTCATGCGAGAGTTCAACTCTAAATTCTTCCCTCCTCTAGTCCAGGAACGGAAGGAAGATGAGTTTATCCGACTTCGCCAAGGGGCCCAGTCTGTAGCAGAATATGAGAGTCAGTTCACCCGCCTGTCCAAATTTGCTCCTGAGCTGATCATGACCGAGCAGCGGCGAATAAGGCGTTTTATCCAGGGCTTG
>NW_020862694.1:0-9192 GCF_003713205.1 Coffea eugenioides | reverse complement strand
GCGGTAATGGTACCAAAGGCGCTACGATTGTCGGATGAAGGTGAAAGACCCACCATTTCGAAGCTAAGAGATAGGGCTACAATATTTCAGAAGGTCACTCATCCCAGTTTCGAGTGTAACCAGGTCAAAAATGCAAGATACCATACCAGAATCACAAAAACAGATTCACAGAACGCATTCTAGCGGAAACATCATAAAACAGCCTACATAAGTCCAAATCCAGAAATTCCAAAACCAGCTGAAAGCTAAGAAACATGGATAAATTTCATCAGAAGACCTCAACAACCAATTCGGAAGAAATTCCATCCAAAACAACCAATTACAGGCGCAATTCTTACATTCGGGTAAAACCAGAACAGCAATAGTAATTTCGACTTTTCTCACTCTACGCTACTCCGATTGATTTAAAATTTTGTAGGCACCTCTAAAATGCATTCCCTACAACTTTCATGTTTTAAGACAAGGACAATTCGGCCTCTAACTAGGAGCTAAAAATTCGGGCAGAATGTTCCTTCACAAAACCTAATTTTCTGAAATTTCTTCCAAAACAGAAATTGATTGCAATTGTCCACTTTTTCCACCTTCTAGAATCATTATGTACCATTTCCAATCATCATAGATAGCCACACAATCATGTTCATATGAAAACAGAAAAATCCCCAAAAATTATAAAAGTTCATCAATTCAACCACAACTCAAAATATAATCCATCAAACCATCTCTTTAGCCATCACAAGTCACTAATTCACCATTATTGGAAACAAACAATGAATCTTTACACACCATACCTTGATACCTCACAAAAGATAGTAGCTTAGTGGTTCCTTCTCCAAAATAACTCCACCAAGACCTTGGAATCTCCTTAGTAACAACTTTTATGGAGTGATTTGCAATTCCATCGGTTAAAACTCAAGATTGAAGTAAGAAATTGGAGTGAAAGATGAAGGTTTTTCTCTCTCTCTTGCTCTCCAAGTTTCAGCAATGAGAAGGAAGAAATGGCTTGATTTTTGGTCAAATTTTGGTTTTAGTAAAGTTAAGGTAAGATGGTCGAAAGTCCAATAGTGAATAGGATGGTGACACTTGTCACTTTTTGATTTAAAACTTATCTTTTTGTCTCTCCAATACAAATATCTTAACACTTTGTAAAATAATATCACTTAATACAAAATTTCAACAAGTTGTCAAAAATATAATGCATTTACCGCACTAGCGGGTCCCACGTCCAAAATACGCTCGTAATTTCTCAAAAACTAACCGATACTAGAAAAATCATTTTAAAACTATTCTTTGCCTCATAAACTTTATTCTGGGGAATTTTTTCTAATAAAGAAAATGTAGAAAATAGGCGGGCGATTAAAAAAAATAAACCTAGAAAATTAGAAAATTTCCGGGTTTCTCACTCTCATTTCTTTTCGGGCGCGTCACCAACTCCCCCCTTAAAAGAATGTCGTCCTCGACATTCCATCTTGTACCATCAAGTCGAGACATCCCGCAAGAATCACTAATATTGCAAACCAAACCCACAGTCCGGCATCCTAAACTTCAAGCCTAGGATACACTACAGAGATCTGAAGCCTAAGCTCTGATACCAACTGTGACAGCCCCACCTCCCCCTAAGGCGAACCAGAGGGTTCGGCGGGCCGCCTGCCCAGCTCTCGCCGGGACTCAGTCGTTCACTACATTCCTCAAATAAATTACAAGATAAAACTCAAATATTACATCAAATTCTCCAATATTTACATATCAAAAGCGAAGCGTCCATGCTTCCACTGCGCCACTCTGATCCATGATCCCAATTATTATACAAGAGGAATTCTACAACAATAAAATCACAACAAGCCTTCCTTCGCCACGAGCCCTGTGGAGGGGAATAAAATATTTTTGGGGTGAGCTAGAAGCTCAGCGAGTAACCAGGAAAATCATTAAACAAATATATTTCACAATGTTGCATTTCGATGATTTCGATGATGTCATGATTCCAAGATCAAATGTCCGTTTGGTGCTCTCGTGAGCCGGTGAAATCACAGCACTTGAACACCCAACGCTCAAATATTTCATTTAACATTAACTCACGAACTCACGAAAGTGGGAGCAACGTCGGTGCTCCAGATAAACATGAACATGAACCATAAACAAGGTGGAGACGTTGGTGTCCAGCACAAGACTTTCCCAGAACTCATTGAAGCCAAATCATGTCATGAATCCGCATGCAAGCACGCATGATATGCAATCGAATAAATAATGCAAGAAACATTTCACCAAGTACTTTGGAAATAGTTTAGCGGTCACTCACCTCCACGGCCTCAGAAACCATCCATTCATATAACATGCCTTTCTCAAATCAAGTCTTATTATCACAAACTCAACTGCAAAACAAATCCCTCCAAAGTTCGGACAGGCACTTCCCCTGAATTTGCTAACTTTTCCAGCCATCATGGCTTCATTAATTTCCTCATTCCAACCCAAAAGGTACACACACAAACAAAAAGTTCATCCAATAGCCATCAGCAAGACCTCCAAATAGTCTAGTACAAGTCAAGCTAGGGAAAAGTCGGAAAATGAAAGTTTAAGCTTCAAAACTAGAAAAAACAAGTTTTGACGTCATTTTGCGGTAATTGGTACAAAGGCGCTACGGGATTGTCGGATTGAAGGTGAAAAAACCCACCATTTCGAAGCTAAGAGATTGGGCTACAAATATTTTTCAGAAGGTCCAACTCATCCCGTTTCGGTGTAACCAGTCAAAAATGCAAGATACCATACCAGAATCACAAAAACCAGATTCACATAACGGCATTCTAGCGGAAACAATCATAAAACAAAGACCTACATAAAGTCAAATCAGAAATTCCAAAACCAGATGAAGCCAAGAAACATGGATAAATTCATCAGAAGACCTCAACACAACCAATTCGAAGAAATTCCAGCCAAAACAACCAATTACAGCCGCCAAATTCTTACATTCGGCGTTAAAACTAGAACAGCAATAGTAATTTCGACTTTTTCTCACTCTACGCTACTCCGGATTGATCTGAAATTTTGTTAGGGCCACCTCTTAAAAATGTCATTCCCTACAACTTTCATGTTTTAATACAAGCGACAATTCGGCTCTAACTAGCGCAGCTAAAAATTCGGCAGAATGTTCCTTCACAAAACCTAATTTTCTGAAATTTCTTCCAAAAACAGAAATGATTGCAATTGTCCACTTTTTCCACCTTCTAGAATCATTATGTACCATTTCCAATCATCATAGATAGCCACACAATCATGTTCATATGAAAACAGAAAAATCCCCAAAAATTATAAAAGTTCATCAATTCAACCACAACTCAAAATATAATCCATCAAACCATCTCTTTAGCCATCACAAGTCACTAATTCACCATTATTGGAAACAAACAATGAATCTTTACACACCATACCTTGATACCTCACAAAAGATAGTAGCTTAGTTGTTCCTTCTCCAAAATAACTCCACCAAGACCTTGGAATCTCCTTAGTAACCAACTTTTATGGAGTGATTTGCAATTCCATCGGTTAAAACTCAAGATTGAAGTAAGAAATTGGAGTGAAAGATGAAGGTTTTTCTCTCTCTCTTGCTCTCCAAGTTTCAGCAATGAGAAGGAAGAAATGGCTTGATTTTTGGTCAAATTTTGGTTTTAGTAAAGTTAAGGTAAGATGGTCGAAAGTCCAATAGTGAATAGGATGGTGACACTTGTCACTTTTTGATTTAAAACTTATCTTTTTGTCTCTCCAATACAAATATCTTAACACTTTGTAAAATAATATCACTTAATACAAAATTTCAACAAGTTGTCAAAAATATAATGCATTTACCGCACTAGCGGGTCCCACGTCCAAAATACGCTCGTAATTTCTCAAAAACTAACCGATACTAGAAAAATCATTTTAAAACTATCTTTGCTCATAAACTTTATCTGGGGAATTTTTCTAATAAAGAAAATGTAGAAAAGGCGGGCGATTAAAAAAAATAAACCCTAGAAAATTAGAAAATTTCCGGGTTCTCACTCTCATTCTTTTCGGGGCGTCACAAACTCCCCTCCTTAAAAGAATGTCATCCTCGACATTCCATCTTGTACCAATCAAGTCGAGATATCCCGCAAGAATCACTAATATTGCAAAACAAACCCACAGTCCGGCATCCTAAACTTCATGCCTAGGATACACTACAGAGATCTGAAGCCTAAGCTCTGATACCAACTGTGACAGCCCCACCTCCCCCTAAGGCGAACCAGAGGGTTCGGCGGGCCGCCTGCCCAGCTCTCGCCGGGACTCAGTCGTTCACTACATTCCTCAAATAAATTACAAGATAAAACTCAAATATATCATCAAATTCTCCAATATTTACATATCAAAAGCGAAGCGTCCATGCTTCCACTGCGCCACTCTGATCCATGATCCCAATTATTATACAAGAGGAATTCCACAACAATAAAATCACAACAAGCCTTCCTTCGCCACGAGCCCTGTGGAGGGGAATAAAATATTTTTGGGGTGAGCTAGAAGCTCAGCGAGTAACCAGGAAAATCATTAAACAAATATATTTCACAATGTTGCATTTCGATGATTTCGATGATGTCATGATTCCAAGATCAAATGTCCGTTTGGTGCTCTCGTGAGCCGGTGAAATCACAGCACTTGAACACCCAACGCTCAAATATTTCATTTAACATTAACTCACGAACTCACGAAAGTGGGAGCAACGTCGGTGCTCCAGATAAACATGAACATGAACCATAAACAAGGTGGAGACGTTGGTGTCCAGCACAAGACTTTCCCAGAACTCATTGAAGCCAAATCATGTCATGAATCCACATGCAAGCACGCATGATATGCAATCGAATAAATAATGCAAGAAACATTTCACAAGTACTTTGGAAATAGTTTAGGGTCACTCACCTCCACGGCTCAGAAACCATCCATCATATAACATTGCCTTGCTCAAATCCAAGTCTTAGATCACAAACTCAATGCAAACAAATCCCTTCAAAGTTCGGACAGCACTTCCCCTGAATTTGCTAACTTTTCCAGCCATCATGGCCTCATTATTTCCTCATTCCAACCAAAGGTACACACACAACAAAAGTTTCATCCAATAGCCATGTCAGCAAGCTCCAAATAGTACTAGTACAAGTCAAGCTAGGGAAAAGTCCGGAAATGAAAGTTAAGCTCAAAACCAGAAAAATAGTTTTGACGTCATTTTGCGGTAATGGTACCAAAGGCGCTACGATTGTCGGATGAAGGTGAAAGACCCACCATTTCGAAGCTAAGAGATAGGGCTACAATATTTCAGAAGGTCACTCATCCCAGTTTCGAGTGTAACCAGGTCAAAAATGCAAGATACCATACCAGAATCACAAAAACAGATTCACAGAACGCATTCTAGCGGAAACATCATAAAACAGCCTACATAAGTCCAAATCCAGAAATTCCAAAACCAGCTGAAAGCTAAGAAACATGGATAAATTTCATCAGAAGACCTCAACAACCAATTCGGAAGAAATTCAAGCCAAAACAACCAATTACAGGCGCAATTCTTACATTCGGGTAAAACCAGAACAGCAATAGTAATTTCGACTTTTCTCACTCTACGCTACTCCGATTGATCTGAAATTTTGTAGGCACCTCTAAAATGTCATTCCCTACAACTTTCATGTTTTAAGACAAGGACAATTCGGCCTCTAACTAGGAGCTAAAAATTCGGGCAGAATGTTCCTTCACAAAACCTAATTTTCTGAAATTTCTTCCAAAACAGAAATTGATTGCAATTGTCCACTTTTTCCACCTTCTAGAATCATTATGTACCATTTCCAATCATCATAGATAGCCACACAATCATGTTCATATGAAAACAGAAAAATCCCCAAAAATTATAAAAGTTCATCAATTCAACCACAACTCAAAATATAATCCATCAAACCATCTCTTTAGCCATCACAAGTCACTAATTCACCATAATTGGAAACAAACAATGAATCTTTACACACCATCACCTTTGATACCTCACAAAAGATAGTAGCTTAGCTGGTTCCTTCTCCAAAAAATAACTCTCACCAAGGACCTTGGAATCTCCTTAGTAACCACTTTTAATGCGAGTGCATTGCAATTCCATCCGGTTAAAACTCAAGATTTGAAGTAAGAAATTGGAGTGAAAGATGAAGGTTTTTTCTCTCTCTCTTGCTCCTCCAAAGTCTTCAGCAATGAGAAGGAAGAAATGGTTGCATTTTTGGTCAATTTTTGGTTTTAGTAAAAGTTAAGGATTAAGATGCGTCGAAAGGTCCAATAGTGAATAGCGATTGGCTGGGACACTTGCACTTTTTGATTTAAAACTTAATCTTTTTTGTCTCTCAATACAAATATTCTTTAACACTTTGTAAAATTAATATCACTTAATACAAAATTTCAACAAGTTGTCAAAAATATTAATGATTTACCGCACTAGCGGGTCCCACGTCCAAAATACGCTCGTAATTTCTCAAAAACTAACCGATACTAGAAAAATCATTTTAAAACTATCTTTGCTCATAAACTTTATCTGGGGAATTTTTCTAATAAAGAAAATGTAGAAAAGGCGGGCGATTAAAAAAAATAAACCCTAGAAAATTAGAAAATTTCCGGGTTCTCACTCTCATTCTTTTCGGGGCGTCACAAACTCCCCTCCTTAAAAGAATGTCGTCCTCGACATTCCATCTTGTACCAATCAAGTCGAGATATCCCGCAAGAATCACTAATATTGCAAAATAAACCCACAGTCCGGCATCCTAAACTTCATGCCTAGGATACACTACAGAGATCTGAAGCCTAAGCTCTGATACCAACTGTGACAGCCCCACCTCCCCCTAAGGCGAACCAGAGGGTTCGGCGGGCCGCCTGCCCAGCTCTCGCCGGGACTCAGTCGTTCACTACATTCCTCAAATAAATTACAAGATAAAACTCAAATATTACATCAAATTCTCCAATATTTACATATCAAAAGCGAAGCGTCCATGCTTCCACTGCGCCACTCTGATCCATGATCCCAATTATTATACAAGAGGAATTCTACAACAATAAAATCACAACAAGCCTTCCTTCGCCACGAGCCCTGTGGAGGGGAATAAAATATTTTTGGGGTGAGCTAGAAGCTCAGCGAGTAACCAGGAAAATCATTAAACAAATATATTTCACAATGTTGCATTTCGATGATTTCGATGATGTCATGATTCCAAGATCAAATGTCCGTTTGGTGCTCTCGTGAGCCGGTGAAATCACAGCACTTGAACACCCAACGCTCAAATATTTCATTTAACATTAACTCACGAACTCACGAAAGTGGGAGCAACGTCGGTGCTCCAGATAAACATGAACATGAACCATAAACAAGGTGGAGACGTTGGTGTCCAGCACAAGACTTTCCCAGAACTCATTGAAGCCAAATCATGTCATGAATCCACATGCAAGCACGCATGATATGCAATCGAATAAATAATGCAAGAAACATTTCACAAGTACTTTGGAAATAGTTTAGGGTTACTCACCTCCATGGCTCAGAAAACCATCCATTCATATAACATTGCCTTGCTCAAATCCAAGTCTAGATCACAAACTCAATGCAAACAAATCCCTTCAAAGTTCGGACAGCCACTTTCCCCCTGAATTTGCTAACTTTTCCAGCCATCATGGCTTCATAATTTCCTCATTCCAACCCAAAGGTACACACACAACAAAAAGTTCATCCAATAGCCATTCAGCAAGCTCCAAATAGTACTAGTACAAGTCAAGCTAGGGAAAAGTCCGGAAATGAAAGTTAAGCTCAAAACCAGAAAAATAGTTTTGACGTCATTTTGCGGTAATGGTACCAAAGGCGCTACGATTGTCGGATGAAGGTGAAAGACCCACCATTTCGAAGCTAAGAGATAGGGCTACAATATTTCAGAAGGTCACTCATCCCAGTTTCGAGTGTAACCAGGTCAAAAATGCAAGATACCATACCAGAATCACAAAAACAGATTCACAGAACGCATTCTAGCGGAAACATCATAAAACAGCCTACATAAGTCCAAATCCAGAAATTCCAAAACCAGATGAAAGCTAAGAAACATGGATAAATTTCATCAGAAGAC
This sequence comes from Coffea eugenioides, assembly GCF_003713205.1. NCBI lineage: Eukaryota > Viridiplantae > Streptophyta > Magnoliopsida > Gentianales > Rubiaceae > Coffea > Coffea eugenioides. Next base: position 1,072 of record NW_020862694.1, on the reverse strand, counting down.
CTCAACAACCAATTCGGAAGAAATTCCAGCCAAAACAACCAATTACAGGCGCAATTCTTACATTCGGGTAAAACTAGAACAGCAATAGTAATTTCGACTTTTCTCACTCTACGCTACTCCGATTGATCTGAAATTTTGTAGGCACCTCTAAAATGTCATTCCCTACAACTTTCATGTTTTAATACAAGGACAATTCGGCCTCTAACTAGGAGCTAAAAATTCGGGCAGAATGTTCCTTCACAAAACCTAATTTTCTGAAATTTCTTCCAAAACAGAAATTGATTGCAATTGTCCACTTTTTCCACCTTCTAGAATCATTATGTACCATTTCCAATCATCATAGATAGCCACACAATCATGTTCATATGAAAACAGAAAAATCCCCAAAAATTATAAAAGTTCATCAATTCAACCACAACTCAAAATATAATCCATCAAACCATCTCTTTAGCCATTACAAGTCACTAATTCACCATTATTGGAAACAAACAATGAATCTTTACACACCATACCTTGATACCTCACAAAAGATAGTAGCTTAGTGGTTCCTTCTCCAAAATAACTCCACCAAGACCTTGGAATCTCCTTAGTAACCAACTTTTATGGAGTGATTTGCAATTCCATCGGTTAAAACTCAAGATTGAAGTAAGAAATTGGAGTGAAAGATGAAGGTTTTTCTCTCTCTCTTGCTCTCCAAGTTTCAGCAATGAGAAGGAAGAAATGGCTTGATTTTTGGTCAAATTTTGGTTTTAGTAAAGTTAAGGTAAGATGGTCGAAAGTCCAATAGTGAATAGGATGGTGACACTTGTCACTTTTTGATTTAAAACTTATCTTTTTGTCTCTCCAATACAAATATCTTAACACTTTGTAAAATAATATCACTTAATACAAAATTTCAACAAGTTGTCAAAAATATAATGCATTTACCGCACTAGCGGGTCCCACGTCCAAAATACGCTCGTAATTTCTCAAAAACTAAACCGATACTAGAAAAATCATTTTAAAACTATCTTTGCTCATAAACTTTATCTGGGCGAATTTTTCTAATAAAGAAAATGTAGAAAAGGCGGGC
>NW_020862693.1:0-27385 GCF_003713205.1 Coffea eugenioides | reverse complement strand
TGTGAAAAGATCAGATTTCCCAACTGGATTTCTCTTTGGTGTTGCCACTTCTTCCTATCAAGTATACAAATCATGTGTTTCTTTAACTTTTGTGTATTTGCCTGTGTTTTTGGTGATATATTTTTCCATGCAGTTCTCTTGAAATTAGTCTAGCATGACACTACTCCAATGGTTTTAGATTGAGGGTGCAATTCTTGAAGATGGGAAGAGCCTTAGTAACTGGGATGTTTTTGTCCATAAAAATGGTGATAGGGATACTTTTTTACTGCTGCTTATAACAAGGTCTTTTTCTATACAAATTTGGATAAAGAAATCTGATTAAGTTTCTACTTTGTTTCAAATTGTATTAATGGAGACACTGGAGATATAGCCACTGATCATTACCATCGTTACCTGGTACCAAATTAACTAAGTTACCAACTCCAGTACTCTGATATCCTTTCACTTTACCCTTAACATTTTACTTGAATGATATGAAGATGTACATTAAAGATTTCAAGCAATGAATCCATTTAAAGCATGTGGCTTTTGAATCATTCATGACAGGAAGATATAGAGACAATCCATTCTCTTGGAGTGGATGCTTACCGGTTCTCCATTTCCTGGTCAAGAATACTTCCAAGTGCGTTATTTTCCTTTCAAGGATAAACTACTTGAGGAGTTCCTAAACTACTTCAATAATTAAGTTTGACTTCTCGTCTACTTCAAGTCTCAATTTGGTCCATCAACCATAAAAAAGGTCAAATTTTGATCCTTTAGTCCATCTCCACTAGTCAATCTGATGGATCTAAAGGAAAAATTTAACGGATCTAATGATAGGAATTGACTAAATTATCAAAATTTGATAATTTTTATTATTAGTGGATCAATTTGTGTTTTAGAATAAATGAGACGCCAAAGTTGACAATTGAAATAGTTTAGAGGCCCTTTAAGTAGTTTACCCTCAATGGTATAATCCCTTTTGGTCCCTCTTCTTTTCTTGGAATGCCACAAACTCACAATAAATCTTTGAATGGTTTGTTTAGATGGGAAATTGGGTGGTGTTAATGCAGCTGGAATCATGTTTTACAATAGTATAATCGATAATCTTCTACTCAGAGGTATTGAGCAAACGTCACATGTTTCTTCCACCCTTCATCTCTTATTTATTACTACTGTGTCGCTTGAGAGCTTTAGATCACATTGTATCCAACGCAGGCATTCAGCCTTTTGTGACAATTCACCACTGGGACATACCCCAAGTGCTTAGTGACGAATATGGGGGCTGGCTAAATCCTCTGATTCAGTATGTTGAACTTAATATTATGCTGGATTTCTGATTATGGATTTTATGTGAATGGTATATAACTCCGCAATATGATCAAAATCTTGGGTCTATGTGAATTGAATTAGGGATGACTTCGTCCATTTTGCTGAAACTTGTTTCAAGAATTTTGGTGATCGGGTGAGGTATTGGGTGACCATCAATGAACCAAATTTGGCTGCAGATTTTGCCTATGAAAGGGGAAAACATCCTCCAGGTCATTGCTCCCCTCCTTTTGGCAACTGTTCAGCTGGTAATTCAGATACTGAGCCCCTGATTGCAATGCATAACATGTTACTTGCCCATGCCAAGGCTTCCAAACTCTACCGCGAGCAGTTTCAGGCAAGTAAAATACCTCGTTGGCATCAATGATATACAGTATCCGCTGTTTTACTGGATTATACAGCTAAACTACTTTTTTTTGTCATACCAATCTTGGGACAGCCCAAACAAGGTGGTGTAATTGGAATTGTGGTCCATGCAATTATGTACGAACCATTTACTGATGACGAGCATGACAAGGAAGCTGTAAAGAGGGCATTGGCTAATAATGTGGCATGGTAAGTGTTGACATCTCCTCCTTAAGCTGTGCCATTTACCCTGCGATTGGGAGCTTTTACTGTCCTCTCCTCTCACGCGATTGAAGCCTCGTTGGATTGAAAGATTGAAATCAAGAAGCTTCTCTACGTGAAATAAATCAAAATAAGACAAGATGACACGTTCTTGATGTGCTATGTTTATAAAACAGGGCTTTCGATCCTCTAGTGTTTGGTGATTATCCTCCAGAAATGCGTCGCTATCACAGAAATGAGTTACCCAAATTTACACCAGAAGAAAGGCTGCTCATAAGGGATAGCATTGACTTCCTTGGACTGAACCACTATGCAACTCTTTATGCTAAGGACTGCATACGCTCAAGTTGTGCCAGCTCCGACTCTGCCTGTGCCCCTGGTGGAGACCGTGCCATCTGCGGCTTTGTCTGTACTATTGCAGAGCGTGGTGGTGTTTTGATTGGGGAACCGGTACGAGAATCAGATATTCGCTGAAATATCAAATTCAGATTGCTATATGACTCTGAAGATTAGTTTTTTTTTTCCTCATGATTTTTTTTCTGGTTTAAACAGACAGGGTTGCCAACATTCTCTGTTGTTCCAAGAGGAATGGAAGAGATTGTGGACTATGTAAAGAATCGATACCATAACAAGCCTATGTTTATTACTGAAAATGGTAAAAATATACTTTCGATAACATGCTTCTGTTATCATTTGTCTTACCATTGAGAACTCATAATTTTAACTAATCTGTAGGTTATTCTACACCTCCACAACAAGAACAAGTTGATGACTTCCAACTTGATGTCAAGCGAATTGCATTCCACAAAGCATACCTTGCCTTCTTGGCTCGAGCCATGAGGTGATATTGTTCCCATGATTGTAGTCACATTCATCTATCCTCATCTACTGCCATTAATGATGCTTTTGTCGAGCAGATTCTTCGCCAATTATGGGATAAATATTCTCTTTTCTACTGATTTAGAAACTAAAAAAGGTTTATAAATTTTTCAACACTATGGAACATTTTTTCTTTAAGAAGCTATAGCCTATAAGCCTTCCCCTTTTGCCTCTCATCCTTCGGGCAAGGTATGAATGCATTTAAACAAATCATATCACCTCTCGTACAAAAAAGATTCATGATTTCATGTTTTTCTTGATGCATGCTTTCTTTCGTACTGAAAATCTTTGCTAGAATAGCTGATCAATTTACATACTTTTGTTTGACAGAAATGGTGCAGATGTGAGGGGCTACTTTGTCTGGACATTGATGGATGACTTTGAATGGTCATCGGGTTATGATGTAAAGTTTGGATTTTATTCTGTTGATCGTGCAACCTTGAATCGAACTCCTAGGTCCTCCGCCAAGTGGTACAGAAACTTCCTCGGGAACATCAGCTCCAATAGCATGAAGCCAAGAACTGCAGTTGCATTTTGGAGCAAAGTTGGTAGAGCAGAAGAGTGATGAACTGGTTGTTTTCAGTTCATTTTCCCCTATGTATATTTCCCCTATGTTTATGGATTAATCTTTCCTGCATTGTTCGTGGATACACTGACAGAGTTGAATAGATGCTATATCATTTGAATTTGAATTTAAACATTAAATTTTATATATATGGCGTGTTATGCACGTAGATCCGCTAGTATATACACCGTCAATATATAAAAGGTTTACCCTACAGTAAGGAAATAGTTTACAAGCTCAAACTGAACCTCACTGCAATGTGGATCCTTGGTACATAAAAACATATTTGTGTCTTTTAATTTAATCAAAACTACATAATTGTCATTTCATGTTTAAGTGTCATTGATCATTATCTTTTGACACTTGTATTTTGACAAAGTGCTTTTGAATTTTTTGTTCATAAAAATTTGCTAACATATTTTGTTGATACCAAATTTATTAATTTCTTGCAAGCTCATTTCGCTTTTTAATTCTTGAGGTTAAAGATTTTAAGGTTAATTGTAAAGTTTTGAAAAGGTATTATGCTAGATGAGGTTATCTATAATTTACTGTCAACAAAAATTGACTACATAAGTTGCTAATTCTATTCATTTTTCCCTTGGATATTTACCATTACTTATACATATGCTTATCCTTGGTATATAAAAGTATGGTGAGGAAATAGGAATCCAACAGTTGTATTATGCAAGATGAAATGTGCTCTTTCAGCGCTCAGAAGAATTGCAATTTGCAAATCTCATGCCTATTGAGAGGAAAAAAAATTTGTCTCTTTTCACTAGGTGTGGTTTCTCTTTGTACAAGAATAGGAAAGAGAAAAAAAAATCCCATTTATTAATCTATTTGCCTAATCCCCATGCCATTCCCATAGATTATGGACACTAATACTGAGTGTGTCCACCTGATTTATACACACTGATTTGCTTGCATCATTAACACATTTTTCAATCACTTTTTTATCTCACATATACTGACCCATTGGAAAGGAGAACTCCATCGCTGATATCAAAAAAGTGTTACAATATTTTTTCATAAAATTATCTCAAATAATTTACTATCCAAAATATCTTATGCGCATATTTTAGTAAAAGTGTAGTTCGAGTTTGTTTGCCAGGTTATGGGTAGGTAAGGCCTCAAAGCCAGGAATCATTTTAAAAACCGAAAAAGAGTACATGGGGAATAAATTAATAAAAATGACAAAATAAATTGTAATTACTAGATGGGTGCTCAATAAATTTCAATCATTGTCTTTCGAGTCCAAGTGTTCTCATTTTTTAATTTAACAAGGGTTTCCTACTAATTCATTATGCAAGTTTTCCTAGTATAGAATTCAACAGGACAAAAGCCTAAAAGCATTTGGCCTTTTCTTAATATAAAATCTTTGGACCTTTGTCCTCCTTAATCAAAAGAGAATACACTTTATCGCCACCCAAGACCAGCCAAACGTTAAGTTTGAGTTGGATTGTCAAAAAAATGTCGTGACTAGATTGTCCTTTTATAGCGATTAATGGGCAAAAATACCCTTAGTTATTTAATCAATATCCTTAGAATTAAACACAATTTTACCTCCTCTAAGTTTTGGAATTTATAACGCTTTAAAAATTTAGATATCATAATTATTTAATAACATAACAGTCTCTGTAACAATTATCCTTATTAATCATAGAAAAGATACACCTTTTTGTTTAACTATAATTACTTACTTTAATATTGCCTAAATTAAATATAGATAGATATTGCTAGTAATATGAAGGCAAGTTTTCTATTTTAAATGTTTTATTTTAACAAAACACATTTTTTGTTACAGTGGAGCAAATAATCTAAGTTTTGAAAACATTTCCATGTCTTTAGTTTAATCAAAACCCCATAATTGTCATTTTATGTTTAGAGTTCATATTGATCACCATATTTTGAAGCATATATTTTGACAAAGTGATTCCACAATTTTTTATTTATAAAATTTTATCAAAATATTTTGTTAATACCAAATTTATTAATTTTTTACAATCTCATTTTTTCTTTGAGATTAAAAATTTTAAGGTCAATTTTAAAGATTTCAAAAAGATATTTGGTAAATGAGGTTATCTATAATTCATTGTCAACAAAAATTGACTATAGAAACTGTTAATTCTATTTAAAAAATTATAGAAATAAAATGTAAGGAAATGTTGAAAACATAGTAAAATTCTAGGATATTTCTTTTAAAATTTATATGAGATATTTCATCAATAAAGTTTTGGGATAAAATATACTGGTTTTAAGTGTTATAGATTACATTATAACTTTATAACCACTTTAATATATTTAATAAAGATTATTAAAGAAATGCGTGCATTTTTCAGTTGAGGAGAACAAAGTGTGATCAAACACTAGGGGCATAGTTGGAAGAAAAAATTTGTGTATGTTTTGAGGCTATTATTGTTCTCATGATTAGGTCTGTCATTTCAAATGAGTAGTACTCTTAATTTATATTTTTATTTATGCGGTTGTTAAGAAGGTAAGATTTTATATCTCTCTTCTATTATTTACATTATTATATTAATAAAATTTGATCTGGCAACTCTCTCTAATAGTATACGACATTTGCCAAATTAAAAAAACGAAAAAAGACTATTATTCCAAATAATTACTGTAACACTTTTTGTGATGTGATATATATAAAAAAGTGGTTGGGAATATAAAAAGGTGGATTGAAAAATGATGCAATGAAAATCCAAACATCTATATTATTTTGATTTGGGAAGACAACGTAGCTAGGTATACCCCTATTTAACATAAAATGCAATAAGGCAAAGTCCAAAAATGTTTACCTTTTTCCTTTTAAAGAGCTTGTGCTTTTCTCTTTTCGTGTTTTTTTTTTTCACATCACATTTTCTATTTTTCTTTCAATGCCTGACTTGGCAAGCTCTAGGAGAATTTAATATTTATCAGTCTCCATCTAATTTTATTATCACGTATTATCGTACTACGTTAGGGTAACATTTCAATGTCGCTTTGGAATTGCAGTCATGATCTTGTGCTACATTTTGTGTTATGATTTCATGTAAAGTTGATTAATTTTTTTTCATTGTTACTAATTTCACTATCAAATACTACAAAGTTGTATAAGAATTTTTTAAGAAAAAAAGGAATGAATGAAGAATAAATAAACACAAAATTAACCTCACATGAATTTCCTTAATCTCCGATAATTCCAGGCTAATGAATTTCTTTAGCCTTCATTATTCTAAGTCAATAACTTCTAGTTTTGTCTTGTATCGATCAACAACTCTTCTGACTTCTCCCTATTTCTCGTCTCTATCTAGTATTACTTAAGAGGATATTTTTTGGCATAATAAAGTTTTAGATATGTTTCCTCATGGGAGATAATATATGCCAAGTTTGTTTGTTACAAGTTTTTTAAAAATTTTAGCTATAGTAACTTCAAAAAAATTTTCAAAAATTTTAAACTATACACTCAAAATATTCAAAAATTTACATACTTCAAAAATTTTTTTAAAAACTTCTATAGTAAGTTACAGTAAAGTTTTAGACAAACTCCCAAAAAACTCACTTGCCAAACGAGCCATAATCCATGGGGCAGAGTTTTATTATTCTTTCTTAAAAGGGCTATAGGAGAATTTAGATTTTGAAAACTACCCAAATTTATTCGCAATTTTTCCAACAAAATATTTTGCCATTGCCTCGAAATGTTATGCACTAAACATTGCATTAGTATAATTAATCTGCAACCTAATTAAATTGAATAAAACATTAATCAACATGATTGAGTACGGTACCTGAATGATTTTGTGTATTTTATGTTTGTTGACTTCATAAATTGGGAGTAAAAAAAAAGATCATTAATCAGCAGAGCTTACGTCATGCAAACAAACAACTTTCGCATGATTCTCGAGTGATAAGACTCCTCTCACCGACTACGGTAAAACGTGAACATTTTTTTTCCTCTCTTTTGACTTTTAGTATAAGTGGAAAGGTTTCGAATCCGAAGTTTCTAACTTGCATTTAGAGATGACAACGGGAGCGGGTACACGTGCGTGCCAGCCTCGTAGGGGAATAATGGGATGGGGTAGGGGGAATTTTTCTCCCCTCATTTTAAATGGGGCGAGAGGCAAGGAATGATATCCCGGCCCCATCCCTGTCCCGTCCACCGCTTCAAGTTATTAACATAAATAAATGTAATATATTATATAATCTAATAATAATAAATTTAGAATATTTGACAACTAAATGTAACATTTATCCCATTTCTATCTAAATTTCTAGTTGATATTTGGCACGAGCAATTTATGTGTTCTATGAGTATTCCCAAGTGCTATTTATACAATCAAATTGAGTTTCTTAATTTTCTTGGTGTTTTATTTCAATAATTTTCTTGTTTTATTTTTCTTTTTTCACTTTTTCAGCGCTGTTTTTTTATTCTATTCTTTGAATTTAGCTTTGATCTATTGAATAAAGGATCCTAAAAAACAAATCAAATTATCACCCGCGGGGGAAGCGAGGCAAGGGGTGGGTGGAATGGAGGCAGGGGTCGGGGGAGTTTTTTTGGCAACAAGGCTGGGGACCGGGGGGGATCCCCTGCTCCAAACACGCCCTGTTGCCATCCTACTTGCGTTCTTTACTCCCTTTTTCCTTGCTAAAAGCAATAAATTAAGGAAACCTGCCTTTTTTTTAAACCCCTTCATTTCTAGTTTCTTTCTGGCTCAAATTCTTTAGATTTTGCATGCACTAATCACTTAGAATATCTAGTTTTTATATTAATATTCAAATTTTAACTACACTGAATATCTTGAACTGTTTCAAAATGTGGAAATCTGAATTTTGTAAGTTACAAAGTAACAGTTTTTGAGTGAGGATGCTATGGTCTTTTAATAATGTAGCTGGTTGGAATTAAAAAAAATTGCATGTTGATTAAATTGATCTCATAGTTATTCTAGTAATTGCAACTAAAACATACAAATAAAAAAAAATGAATTCATCAGATAAAATTCGTGTATTTATAAGGTCTACTATAACATAAAAAGATTTGTCAAATGTTGATTTCAAGGCAAATGAATGCAAATTCAGCTTCCAAGCGTAACGCAATATGACCAACTTGTAATTCATTCTAGATGCTTGTACAACTTTACTCTCCTGCCTCTCCCCACACCTTTCCCACATTCCAACATAGTTTTCAACTTTATAGCGGGAAAGACTCTAAAAGGAAATATGTAATATTTAACTACGATTCATTTGGATTCTATATGGATAAATTACTTTTTACTTCCCTATAATTTAGTGTTTTACCACATAACCCTTTTATGATTGAAAAATCTATATATAACCTCTTCCTAATTTGAGTTAAAGTGCCACCGTTAGATTTTTTCGTCAAAACTAACGGTCAATGATAAAGAATCAAAATCAAAGTAATAAATTGACAAATTTACTCTTCCATTACTTCTTTTCTTCCTCCAGACATGAAAGAAAGAAATTGAAATAAATAATGAATAAATAAGAACTAAATACCATTAAAAATATGGTTTAAACACCTATAATAATATTTGTAGTAAAAAAAGATATTTTTTGTTTTTTATTTATTTGTTTTATATTTTCCTTCCATCTTGTTAGTTTCTTTTCTATTTACTTTTGTTTCCCTTTCATCTCTTTTGTCTTTGGAGAAAATTAAGATTTTGTAAGCCAAAGTATAGATTTTCAAAATCATCTCTTCCGTTCCCAAAAAAAAAAAAAAAGAAAAGAGAGAGAGAAAAGGGAAAACAAAGTAGCGAAAATGGTGAATTTGTAAATTTATTAGGTTGACTTTGACTTTTTACTATTAATTATTAATTTTAACGGAAAAACTAACAAATGACACTTTAATCCAAATCACGAGGTGATTATATAAAAGTTTTTAAATCATAGAGAGTTATCTAATATAATACCAAACTACAAGACGTAAATGGTGTTTTACCCATCCCATATATAACAAATGTGTCTTTTTAACAAAATTGTATAAATAATTAATAAAGAATTACAAATTACTCAAATCGTATAATACAAACAACCAGGTGGCAGGCAGTGTTCGGCACTGTTCAACGTCATGGGATTTCATCCGACAAGTAATCCTCAGAAGCTGTATGTATCTTAGCTACCACCAAACGAACCCACGAATATTTTAAGTCTTGTTTCTGTTTCTTGACAAGTAATCTTCCGTTGCTTCTTCTACCAAACCCCCGACTGAAGTGTCTTTACTCTTCAGAACCATCAGTACACCTCTCTTACACAACGAAGGTCACCAACATGCTCTCGTCGTCCTCTTTTCTGCTCTTCATATTAATCATTTCTGCAAATCCTTGTGTAAGAGCCTATAATGAAGGAGGCAATGGAATAGCAGAAGAGTTTGAAGATGTCAAAAGATCAGATTTCCCAGCTGGATTTCTCTTCGGTGTTTCCACTTCTTCATATCAAGTATATAAAATTACAAATCATGTGTTTCTTTAACCTTCTTGTTCTTGTCTGCATTTTTTGGTAGAATACTTTCGATGAAATTCTCTTGGAATTTGTCTAATATGAAACCACTTCAATGGTTTTAGATTGAGGGTGCAATTCTTGAAGATGGAAAGAGCCTTAGTGACTGGGATGTTTTTGTCCGCAAAATTGGTAATAAGTGATACTTTTAAACTGCCTCTTGCAGCTATGTGTTTTTCTATACAATTTTGGTTCAATGAATCTGATTAAATTTCTACTTTGTTTCCAACTTTTTAAGGTAATATAAAGAATGGAGACACCGGAGATACAGCAACTGACCATTACCATCGTTACATGGTACCAAGTTACCAGCTCTGCTACTCTAATTTCTTGTTTTTACTTATCTCAATGTACCTTAAACATTCTAGATGAATGATATGAAGATGTAAATTAAAGATTTTGAGCAGCAAAACGATATAAAATTTGTTTGCTTTTGGATCGTAACAGGAAGATATTGAGATAATCCATTCCCTTGGGGTGGATGCTTACCGTTTCTCCATTTCCTGGCCAAGGATACTTCCAAGTACGTTTTTTTCCCCTCAGGTATAACCCCTTTTGGTCCCATTTTTCTTTGAATGCCACGGACTTATATCTTTGAATGGTTGTTTAGATGGGAAATCCGGTGGTGTTAATGCAGCTGGAATCATGTTCTACAATAGTATTATTGATAACCTTTTACTCCGAGGTACTAAGCAAACATAACATGTTTCTTCCACCTTTCATCTCTCATTTACTTCTATTGTTTCAGAGGCTTAGATACATTGTATCAATGCAGGCATTCAGCCATTTGTGACAATTTACCACTGGGACATGCCTCAAGTGCTTAGTGACAAATACGGGGGCTGGCTCAATCCTCTGATTCAGTATGTTGAACTATAAATCTGATTATGGATTTTGTGTGGATGATATTTAACTCTTCAATAAGATCACAATTTCGGGTATTTGTGACAAATTAGGGATGATTTCCTCCATTTTGCTGAAACATGTTTCAAGAATTTTGGTGATCGGGTGAGGTATTGGGTGACCATAAATGAACCAAATACAGTTGCAGAATGCGCCTATGAATGGGGAAAACATCCTCCAGGTCATTGCTCCCCTCCTTTGGGCAACTGTTCAGCTGGTAATTCAGATACCGAGCCCCTAATTGCAGTGCATAACATGTTACTTGCACATGCCAAGGCTTCCAAACTCTATCGCGAGCAGTTTCTGGCAAGTTAAATACTTAGTTTGCATAAATCATGACATCAACTTGCATTACTGCATCCCTTTGTTTTACAGCTTAACATTGTTGTTATCGTTTCAACAAAGGAGGCGTATAATCTGAACGGCACATTTTTTGTTGCAGCCCAAACAAGAAGGTGTAATAGGAATGGTGCTCCACTCGTTTATGTTTGAACCATTAACTGATGATGAGCATAACAAGGAAGCTGCAGATAGGGCTTTGGCTTTTAATCTGGCTTGGTAAGTCATGACATCACCTTAAACTGTACCCTTCACCCTGGGACTGGAAGCTTCCACAGTCATGTACTAGCATTTTAAATTTTCCCTTTTCCTGTCACTCAATCGCAGCCTAATTAGCTAGAAGCATTGAATTAAGAAAATTTTCTATACGAAAAGAATAAAAAAATGACAAGATGCCCCATTTTTTATGTGCCATGGTTCAATTTATAAAACAGGGCTTTGGATCCTCTCGTGTTTGGTGATTATCCTCCAGAAATGCGTCGATACCATGGGAATGAGTTACCCAAATTCACATCAGAGGAGAGACTGCTCATAAGGGATAGCATTGACTTCATTGGACTAAACCACTATTCAACTCTTTATGCCAAGGATTGCATACACTCAAGTTGTTCCTGCTCTGGCTCTGCCTGTCTCCCCGGTGGAGACCGTGCCATCCTAGGCTTTGTCTCCACATCTGCAGAGAATGGTGGTGTTTTGATTGGAGAACCTGTATGAGAATCAGATTTATCCTGATTTATTGCACTGACTGTATATCAGATTCTATTTGTAATATAGCTTAAGATTAGCCTTTTCCTAATCTTGTTTTTTGCTGGTTTTAACAGACAGGGATGCCTAGATTAAGTGTTGTTCCAAGAGGAATGGAAGAGATTGTAGACTATACAGTGAATCGATACGATAACAAGCCCATTTTTATTACTGAGAATGGTAAACATATACATTGGGAAATATCTGTGATTTGGTTTAGTTTTGAACATCCACAGTTTTTGCTCTTACTCTTGTACTCCTGTTCCACATTGACTTGGCTCTGATCGTGTTATTCAGATAAATTTGCGCCTGAAGTGCAAGTAGATCTATGTTTTTCCAGTTTTACATGTCATGTTGTCTCAAAAACTGCTACCTTGTCATTTCTTATTTTAGCTATTACCAGACAATAATCAGATTTTTCGAACAAGTGCTCAATGGATACTCGTGAGTACACAACCAATTTAACCGAACTTACCATTTGAATGCATACTCACATTTATTACTCCCTGCATTTAAATACTTTCTCGATTTGATCTCACTTTTCCCAGTAATTAATACATGAAATCCATCTTATTGAGTGTCCACTAATCATTGTTAGACAAGCTCATAATAACTCTATCTTACCTACAGGTTATTCTTCGCCACTGCAACAAGATCAACTTGATGATTTACAGCGTGATGTCAAGCGAATTGAATTTCACCAAGCATACCTAGCATCTTTGGCTCGAGCCATGAGGTGAGATTGTTCCTCTGATTGTACTGAAATTATTTGCTCGAATAACTAATGAAAGCAAGCATTTTTTGTTTGATAGAAATGGTGCTGATGTGAGGGGCTATTTTGTTTGGACTTTGATGGATAATTTTGAATGGTCATTTGGGTATGATGTGAAGTTTGGACTTTATTCTGTTGATCGGGCAACGTTGAATAGAAATCCTAGGTCCTCTGCCAAGTGGTATAGAAATTTCCTGAGGAACATCAGCTCCAATGGCATGAAGCCCAGAACTGCATTTTCACTTTGGAGCAAAGTTGGTAGAGCAGAAGAAGAGTGATGAACTAATGTTTTCAGTTCATTTCCCCCCTTTATTGAACATATGTTTATCCTTGGTATATACAAGAATGGTGAGGATATTGAATAGCAAGCTCGAACTGTGCCTCACTGCATTATGTTGTATTATGCGGGATCAAATTTACCCTTACAGTTTACAGCACGAAGAAGAACTGGAAATTTCGTGGCTATTAAGAAAAAAAAAAAAAATTCGGATTGTCTTTCACCAGGAATGGCTCCTTTTTTACCCTGAGTTTGAAAAAACGAAAGATATTTAAAAAAAAAAAAAAATCCTCATTTAGTTTTTCTTTCTTTGGGCAAATTACACCTTTTCCCCCTGTGGTTTAGTGGTATTTTAGATATCCATCATATAGTTTCAAAAATTATATATAATCCCTTCATAGTTTAAATTAAAGTGTTTTTTGTAATGGAACCGTTGAAATGTTGAGATACCTTCATTTATAAGCTAACATGATTGGAGTGACCAAGATATATAAACATAATATGCATGAAATTTTAGCTCGTTATGGTTTATCGTTTTATCATATAATCTCCATATAGTTTAGTGGTTTATTATATAACTCACTTATAGTTTTCAAAATTTATATATAACTCCTCGTTCTGCTTAACAAATAATTTTCATCTTAAAATAAGGGTACTTTTGAAATTTTATTCGACTCCATTCTCTTTTTTGACACTTTAATCTAAATCATGAGGGAGTTATACATCATTTTTGAAATCATAAGAGATTTATGTAGAAAAGTACTAAATTATAGAGGGCAAAGTGTAAGCCATCCTTTTCTGGATAGTCACATTTAAAGTTTTATTATTTTGTCTTTTAAAGAAGATTAATGGTGGCTCTTCACTTATTCTCTTAATGATTCGAACCATGACATCTCCACTATACGCAAAGCATCTTACCAACTAAGCCACATTTGATTATGAAATCATATTTAAGTTGTCAAAACTTTACAATTAGAATAAAGCTATTGGTAGTTGTTACATTTAATCACTAAACATGTTAGGTATATAGTGCATGAAAATTTGGAACAATGACAGTTTGGTATTTTATACTCCTACTGTATTTTTCTTCTTTAGTAAAAATATTACATTAGACAATAATTAGTAAATTTTTTAAAATAATTTTTAAGTATTTTTCAATTATATAGTAAGTTGCTTTATTTCTTAATTGGTTACACAGGAGGCCAGCATAATTGTGAAGAATAGAAAGTACGTACTCTTTTACATTCAAGAAGAGCCTAATATCGAAATTTGATAGCATGAAAACAGCCTATGAACTATTAATGGAGGAAAAAGGACGTTAAATTGTAACGATCTAATTTATTCAGTCCATAAAGAAAAAGAAAAAGAAAAAGTTGCTTGCAGAAAAATATCATATTACATATTTAAAGAGCCAAGAAATTAAACTTTCAAGGATAATTGGATAAAGGGAAAAATGCACTTTTCATCCTCAAAGTTTGGGGGCTTGACCAATTTTATCCTCAATGTTTAACCCCAAACACATTTCATCCTCAATGTTCCGTAATTTTGACCAATTAAGAACAATTGACGGGAAATATCCAATTGACCGTTACAACCAACGGTTTTACCCAACAAAAAATGGGTAAAACCGAATGGAGCTAACTTTAAAGGAACAAAATGCAACGGACGGACGAAAAGCTCCATTGTTGTCCTTTTTCCCTCTGCCCTTCAACCCCAAAATTTTCTTGCCAATCTTTGCAGCTTTAAACATTCATCCTCAGAGCATCTGGCAGTGGAGCTCCCTGTGCTCTCATTTTTGCCTAAATGAGGAGCAGAAGTTCTGAAGTCTCCAGTGGTTCATCAACTCCATTCTGCAAGTGTGGGTTAAGAACAAAAATGAGCACCTGTTGGCGCGGCGAGAATTCGGGAAGAAGATTCCTTGGTTGCTCTCTGTGGCCGGTAAGAAATATTTGTCTAAAAATGTTGGTCCTTCAATGTGTTAATTTAGCTAACTAATTTCTGAGAAATGTCATTATTGTTATGGTAGAGACCCGAGAGATGCAGGTACTTTGAATGGGTTGATGAGCCAATTTGTCCAAGAGGGAGAGTTCTCATTCCTGGTTTGCTGAAAAAGACTAACAAAATGGAAGAACAAGTTGAAAGAATGCGTAAGAGGGAGAAATTTTTTATTATAATAATTGTGCTTTTGGTGGTTTTGCTAGTACTGAGTTGGAGCAGTAAAGGCGAGGAAAAAGTAAAGGGAGGCAAGTTGCTGCTAAGACTGGAGTGATTTTGGTAAAATTGCAGAAGAAAGAACATTTTGAAGCTGGCTGTGTTTGTTGTTGGAACGAGAGTTGCATTTTTTCCTATGAAGTAATATCCAATTGCAGGGTATAGAAAGGGACTTATTTTGTTTGTACAAAGGTTCCAAATGAACTCTGCAATTTATGTAAAAGGTGGGATTTAGGAAGGGAAATGTATTTGGCAACAATGCAATTTATGAACTCTGTAATTTATTTTGTTTGTAAAGCTATGCGTTGAGTGTAAGAAAATGGTCCTTGTCAAAGTGTTGTTCATATCATAAATATAAAATGGCCATGAACTGATAAACCACATGTACTGATAATACAAACAGATGCAAATAAACCACGCTAGAAAACAAATGCAAATAAACCAAACTGGCAACTAAGCTGATAAACCAAGATTGTCCCACATGTACTGATAAACCAAGTTGGAATATAAATGCAAATAATACAAACAGATGAACATGAAAACAGTTGCCATATATGTATATCATAACTTCAATACAATTAAAGTGCATTCTCAATGAAATAAAGCAAGGGATAATATCAGAAACCTCCCCTGAGGTTTCTTGAAATATCACTAAGCTCCCTCCACATTTTGGAAATCTCTCCTACCACCCCTTGAATTGACATTTTCTTAACAATGTCAGCCCCTCTAAGCAAAAGTAACAATAGATTAAGCATTTTGGAGGAGGGAGAGTATTTTAGTTCCCTTCATACCCTTAGTTTGACTGATACAGTGACAGAAGAAAGTTGCAATAGGTGAAAAATATGAATTGGAGAATATTTTCCTGGCAGAATATTTTCCCTTCATAAGCTACTTTGAATGCTTCTACTGGTATTAAAAGGTGAAGGAACCGCTGGTGAAGTAAGGCAGATGGAGAGGTAATTGGGCAAAGCAATGGCTAGTTCATCCTTTGCTAAATAAAATCAAAGCAAATCGTGTTAAATAAGGAATCGGAGGGCATAAGAAAGCAAATGATGGAGGCAGTGGGGGACAATATGCAGGAAAGGAGCAATGTTGAGGAGAGGAAGTCAAGAAAAGCAAGTAAGTTTAAATAGCCTGCCTGCCTGAAACCCGCTTGCGGGTTTCCCCCTTATGTAAAATGACTAAAAGCTGCGTTTCTGTTCTATTTATATCAAACACATACTCTCAAACCCTCACCTGAAGGGTGAGGATGAGAGGGGAGGTTTGCTGGGCATCCTAGGGCCCTCCGATGGGCATGTGCAACTCAACGCAGCTTGCATGTAAAAAAAATTTTTTTTTTTTAAGTAATTTGTTAAATAGCCTGAAACCCGCTTGCGGGTTTCCCTGCCTGCCTGGAACCCGCTTGCGGGTTTCCCCCTTATGTAAAATGACTAAAAGCTGCGTTTCTGTTCTATTTATATCAAACACATACTCTCAAACCCTCACCTGAAGGGTGAGGATGAGAGGGGAGGTTTGCTGGGCATCCTAGGGCCCTCCGATGGGCATGTGCAACTCAACGCAGCTTGCATGTAAAAAAAATTTTTTTTTTTAAGTAATTTGTTAAATAGCCTGAAACCCGCTTGCGGGTTTCCCTGCCTGCCTGGAACCCGCTTGCGGGTTTCCCCCTTATGTAAAATGACTAAAAGCTGCGTTTCTGTTCTATTTATATCAAACACATACTCTCAAACCCTCACCTGAAGGGTGAGGATGAGAGGGGAGGTTTGCTGGGCATCCTAGGGCCCTCCGATGGGCATGTGCAACTCAACGCAGCTTGCATGTAAAAAAAATTTTTTTTTTTAAAGTAATTTGTTAAATAGCCTGAAACCCGCTTGCGGGTTTCCCTCTTTTTTTTAAAAAAAAATAAATAAATTCTATGGAAGAAACTTTTGTCTACTAACCAACTGTATACACTACACTTAGAGCTTGTCATATGTATTGCAACTTTAATCTACAAAGCTAAGCTCTTCTTATGTATTACAGCTTCAAAAAACTCAATATTCATCAACTTTTTTGTTCATCAACTTTATAAAGGTCAGGCATACATCATCAAATCACACATTTTTTATAACATCCAACATCAATAATACTTAATAAAACAAGAGCATACAAAGGGTCTGGTTGGATTATAAACTCAGTCATCAAGTCTAACAAAACAGAAAAATATAAGGAAAACAGAGATCCCATAAAGCAAACTACATGATCTGTTGTTGAACATGGGTCCATAAATGAAATAAAGCCAGCTATCACATTACAGCTTGCACTTCCATAATTACTAGGCAAAGCAAAAGTTGAAACAACAAAAGTCATTCACTAATTACAAAAGCAGCAACTTGGCTTGAACAAAAGCAGCTTGGCTTGAAGAAAATTCAGCATGTTGTTTCTCCTATCACAGTACTTTCTCCTTTCCCTTCGATCTAGATGAACTAGGAACACTTAAATCTGCCTTGCCAGCAGCAGCAGCATGCATATGAACATCTCTAATCCTGAAGGGCATCTGTACTTGTTCTTTAGTTTGTGTTCTGGGTTCCTTGGTGCTATATTTCACTTGAGACCTTGACAGCCCAAACACTTCGAACATATCCTGGTCTACTTGATCTGGGGCAGAGGATGTTATGTCAATCTCAACCAGTGGCTCAGCATCCTGTTGATGTTCAATGTTTGAATCATCATTACAAACTGCAGCTGCAACTCTTCTTGTATGTCTATGTCTCTTCTGCACAAAACAGTGAGGTAGCAAAAATCAAATTGCATAAAGACAGAAAAATCAAAAGATGTAGCAGGTTTTTCTACCCTTTTATTTGAAGACTCAGCAGCAGGCTTCTTGGTTTTCTTTGTTCCCTACAGTTTAAAAGGAAAACATGTCATTTATATACCAAATAGCAAAGATAGCTGTAACAAGTCATCAAAACAACTTACAACTTTTTTTCCATCTTGGCTAGCTGGATTGTTGGTAGAAGCAGCAACTTGGCTTGAACTAATATCAGTTTCTGCAACTGCAGGATCTTGAGCATCTTTGAGAAGCTTGCAGGACCTCATATTATGTCCCCTTTGATGACAGTATCTACACTTGTTAATCTGTCCCACTCTTGTCACCTTCTTCTTAGTTTTTTCCTTGGCTTGTTGAACCTCCTCTGCACTTCTCCTTCTCAGCTTTTTAGGCCTTCCAGGTGCTCTCCCATATAAGGGTGGTAAAGGACCTTCACCAACATCAGTAAGCCCCCATTCACTTTCTCCATTCATGGGACACACTGATCCTTCATAGCACTTCATATATGTCTCCACTGTATACCATTTTGAAACATATAGCAGAGGATCCTTTTTAGCCATCCACAATGCAGCAATGGCATGGGGACAGGGAATACCTGTTAATTCCCATTTTCTGCAAGAGCATGTTTGCTCCTTGATGTTCACTGCATATTGGTCACCATATGGGCAACTGACTTCATAAAGATCATCATTTGACTTGAATGGAAAACAGTCAGGTGCTCTATCTACATTTTTCTGCATAATGTGAAGAATTCTGGGGCAATAAGGATAAGTCTGCCACTTCTCTTTGGCCAGATCCCTATTTTTTTGCATTCTCTGCATCATGTACAACCGTATTGTTTCAAACATTTCAATTATTGGCTTCTCCCTAGCATCAAGAATTTTGCTGTTGAAGCACTCACAGATATTATTCAATAACATAGCACATTTAGGATGAGTGCTAAAATAAGCTCTGCTCCATTGACTTGGTGGTTTGCCATCAAACCACCTGGCTGCCTCTATATCAATTTCAGCCATTGCTTCCATTCTGCTACTGAATTGAGCTGGTGTTGTTGCTTTGGCAACAGTCCATAACGCTCTCCTCAAACCTTCTCCTTTGAAACCAGCAGATGAAAAGTTATTGTGCAAGTGTTTCACACAAAATCTGTGGGCTGCATTTGGAAAAATCATATCACATGCTTCAATTAGACCTTTTTGTTTGTCACTCATTATTGTCCACTCATAATCCTTTTCAATCTTCAAATCTTCTTTCAATAGTTTGAAGAACCAGCACCATGAGTCCTTACTTTCACCCTCTGCTGCAGCATATGCTATTGGAAAAATGCCATTATTAGCATCAACTCCAACAGCTGCTAGCAAAACTCCTCCTACTGATCCTTTCAAAAAAGTACCATCTACTCCAATAAATTGCCTACATCCAGTTAGGAAACCATGCTTCACTCCAGCAAAACAAATGTACAGCCTCTCAAATCTGCCTTTCCCTGTTTTTGAGTCTCTAAAGCCATCAACAGTTTTCATTATAACAGTGCTACCAGGGTTGGATCTTAGAATTTCATGCATATAAACTCCTAATTTGCTGTACTGGTCCTTTTCACTGCCCTGAACAATTTTCATTGCTTTTCTCCTTGTCCTATATGTTTGATTTTTTGTGAAGGAGCACCTATTTTCTTTCATTACTGTCTTCCTAAAATGCTCCAAATCTAATTTAGGATTACACCTAAACTCTTCACAGTACTTCTTAGCTACCCATCCAGAATGCACAAGAGGATTATCATATGTAAAACCACATGTGTGATTATCTTCAAATGTTCTTATTTGAATAGTTCCATCCCCACTTAATTTTCTAGCATATATAACCCAATTACATTCACTATTTCTGCATCTAGCCCTCACCCTCACTCTATCTTGTTTCACAAACTTACAAGGCCTGCCTTGTTTCACACTATAATTATGTACAGCAGTCTTGAAAAGTTTCAGACTTGTGAAGGACATATACAGCTCTAATTTTGGATTGTCAATATGCTTAGGATCAAAAGTACGAGACCTCAATTTAGACTCTTCATCATCAGACTCATGAATGCTTTCAAAATCAGATTCAGAATCAGGAACCTGTTCTGTTTCATCAGAATCAGGAACCACCTCTGCTTCATTCAAAGGATCAGGAACCACATTTTCTTTCCTGTGATTATCTACTCCCAACCATTCAGCATTTTTGTCAACATTATCATGAAATATACCATCATCAGCATCATCACCTATTTCATAATCTGAATCAATAGCTGAAAAAAAAGTCTCATCACTTGCGTCAGAATCATTATCACAATTATTAGCAGCACACCTTCCTTGACCTTCATCCCTAATATTATTGTTACCATCACCATTTTGGAGTTCATTTTCTGTCTCATCTACCTCATACGGATCATAACCAAGTTGTTGCACTAGAATTTCATGAAAAGATACTTCAAGATATAAGTTAACTTCCTTAGTTGGTCCAACCTCCCCCTTAACATAACCATTTAACTCCCTACTGCTGTCTATCCTCCTAAAGGTGTTATTTTCCCAACCATAGTACACCTTATGACCATATACACCAGCACTCTCAGTTAATCTATCCACTTCAAAAACACTTAGACCTATACTCTCAACATAGTCAAACACACACAAATCTCCACCTTCGTAATGGGGATCAGGAGTATATGAAATGAGGCCTCCATGGTGACATCTTAATGTAATAAATGTGCTGCCCGTTTCTGGTTAAAGAAAAGAAAATAATATAGATCAGACTCTTCAGGAAAAAAAAATGCTTCATCATTTCAGCATAACAAATTGTTGACCCACACAAAAACTACCAAACAAGGACCACTTTCACTTTTTCCATACACATGGCCAGATACACATGGCCGGCAAAATATACCAAGTATTATTGTTTATTAGTCACTCTCACCACAAATTTATAGTCAATCGGCAACTATCATCAGACATAAGGGACCACATTCACACTATAATAATCAAACCAAGACAAATTTTTTGATTTATTTATACCTCATGCAAATGGCCAAATCTGGAAAAAAAATAGCCGTAAATTGTAGTGGGGAAACAGTACAAACACAAGGGACCACATATCAGGTTTCCTTCTCCAAAAAAACACATATCTTTATGCAATGTAGTTGTTGATTTTGGATATAAATACCGTAATTTGGGGGTGGACAAATGTGGAGCTCTTTCTTCCGCAATGTCATATTTTTCTTCACCTAAAATGCTCCACGGATGCCGTCTATGCCCTCCTTCTTGCTAGCAGATGCTCGAAAAGTGGATGGAAAGATTGGCACAAAAATTTTTAGGGCTGACAACGGAGAAGAAAGAAGGAGAAGACAGAAGCTTTTTTCCTTTCGTTTTGCTATTTTGTGCATTTTTGTCCGTTAGAAAAAATGGATCCATTCGGTTTGACCCGGTTATATTGGGTATAAAGTTGGATCTAACGAATTGTGCTTCTCACGTGCAAAGTTCCGTCCCAATTTTTGATTTGTCCTCCAATTCCCGTCAATTGTCCTTAATTGGTCAAAATTACGGAACATTGAGGATGAAATGTGTTTGGGGTTAAACATTGAGGATAAAATTGGTCAAGCCCCCAAACTTTGAGGATGAAAAGTGCATTTTTCCCAATTTAGCAAATACATTTATCAAATTTGTCTACTATGCTGGGGCATGATCATTTAGGTCAGTTGAATTAATAGGAAGCATAAGTAATACGTCTAAGATTAATTATGGAAGTGCCAAAATCATTTCCAAATCAAAATATAAAAAGATGAATAGTGATGTGTCATATGAAGATGAATACATTTTCTTAGCTGATTTTTAATACAGAGTTTTACAATTCTAATTGTAAATCAAATTAATTCAGCCATTTCAATATAATAAACACGTACTGCTACTAAAAATAATTGTAATTAACTTCAAAACAATTATAATCAAGCTAATTACTTTTGGAATATTTTCTCCTTATTGATCTTGAAAGTAAATCATTTGATGTATTTAACACAAGAAGAAATGCAATTTATAGATTAATATATACATGTTTAATTATTTATTGACTTAATAGAAAAAAAAATCACGGTGTTGCTAGTCAAAACTAACTCTTCTGAAGAATAAGCAACATTATTTTAAATCAACTAAATGAGGAGTTAATATCTATTTAGGAAAAGCAAAAGGAAGACAGGAAAAAATCAATTTTAATTAATGGGGACATATACTAGTAAATGGTTCATTTTAAATCAATAGGTATGAACAGTTGCCTCCAAGTTTTGCCATTCATGGCGTTTTTATTAGTTACTCATTACTAAAAAATACTTTTTTAATTATCAAAATTTGTTGTGTTAGGATGCTCATATTATTTGGCTTATTCTAAGTGAAAACCTAAAAGAAGTTTAACTGTGGTTGATGTTTTACTTTTACCACACCTATAAGTATGCTTATACAAGTATCTAGCCCCATTACTTAGGATGAGTTACTAATAAAAACAAGAAAGGTAAAAAAAAATTAAAACAAACAATCATATATATATATATAGACACACACACTTTTTTTTTTTTTAGTGTAAGCAGCCCGTACCACCCAACCCATTCCTCCTCCCAGACACACACACATACATACATACATACATACAATTATTAGTCAAATGGTTTGATTAAATATTTTTTGAGTTTTACATTTTCTTTATTGATATAAATGTAGGATACCAACACTTAACCGTGCATTTGAGGAATGTAGTCATACAAGAACCTAATCCTTTAGTTGTTGTTCAAGCAAAAGATTGTGAACCCCTAATTAACCAAGTTTCAATTTGAGTTGGATGAGCACATTTTGATTTGTATTGGAATGTGAGTTTCTATTGTTTGATTAACTTAAAGTGTGATTACGTGCGAATTTAACATAGGTTCCATCTCAATATAGTTTTTTAAATGGCACTGCTGATGATTAATTTATCCAAAAAAAGAAAGAAAGAAAGAAAGTCCAAACAAATAAATAGAGCCTTTTACATGAAATTTAAAATCAAAGAAACACACGAAAAATATGAACTTTTTTCCTCATTCACTTTATCAATTTTCAACCAAAAAAAAAAATTACTGTTAAAAGTTACAAGATACGTGATACGCTACGCATGTTCTCTCTCAAGCTATTCTCCAACAAAAGTGAGGCTGGTTGCCAATACTAGTTAATCCAATTTGTACTAGTGATAGAGCATCAAAGTCACCATGGATATGTAGGATTAGCTGGAAATGGTACGTGATAGATAGGCATGCTATTGGTATGGATAAAGGGATTTGCAGAAGAGGGCAGCACACAAGGTATATACACTTGCATTTGCCAACCGTTCATCTGATCTGCATACCCCGGGTTTGCTGAAAGGTTTCCATATTGTTGTCCATATCCAGGACCATTTGGCAAGAAGACATTGCGTCTTGAATCAATGCATGAGGAAGGAAGTGAAGCTTCCAAAAGGGCTTCCCAACTGACATTGTTCTCAACATCTAGTTGTATCAATGGTCCTATCTCCTGATCTTTCTGCAATTCCTTCTTCATTGTTTCTTCTTCGAGTTTCACTTGCTTATTTGTCGTTGCAGAGATCTCATTAATCTTGATTGGGTGTTTATCAGCTTCATCGTCAGATATACTCGAGGTCGAGGGAGACTGGACGTTTGAGGTTAATTGAGACATTGTTGAAGACGACGACTCTGTTAACTGCCACATGCCATTAAGGAAAGCTCCTAGAGCTCGAATCTGAATCAGTGGAATTCGATCAACAAAGGGAAACTCGTATGCTCCGCAAAATCCCATAGATTTGCTCCAATTATAGAATTCACTGAGATCATCTGCTTGAATAGCTGCATTTTTGTAGATGTCAAATGCCTCAGCACAACTTCTATATGGTAACTGAATGAGATTGTCTAAGACCACAACGATCTGTTTTCGAAAAGTAGTGTAACACATAAAGCTATCACGGATTATGTTTTTCATGGTGGATTGAACAACGAAGTTTTTAGCAGCTGCCCCTGTTGGCCGGCAATCCATGACGCGATCGATGAGGCTTTGAAGTTGTGTCAGGACTTCAATCATCCTTCCAAGTTCTTTCATTTTATCAGGAAAGCTATCTGGCATATCATCTTCATCTGTTTCTGTGATTTCAATTGCTGAACAATCAATTGCTTCATCAAGAAGACGAGCATATGATCGTATAAAATCGGTGTAATCTTCTGCAGCAGAGGAGGAGAAATCCTGGAAATCACAAGGGTAAAGAGATATATATCTGTTCGATCGAGCCCACAAGAGTTCTGCTCGAAAAGGGCTGTCTTCAGGCAGTGATCGCAGCAGACGGTGCAGTAGAACCAGGGACTTCAGTGCAACTCGCCAGCATTTTGTTTTGCTGAATCGACGAGTAAAGCACAAAGCAAATTCCCGATAAGAAGTAGGCGAGATGGAAAAAATCTTCATGATCTCATGAACGTATTTCTCATTGAATGGTAAATCTTCAGGAGATGTAGCTTTTATAACCACATGATCAAGATCACAAAAGCCTCCAATGGTGGCAATCTTGGCACAGTTCACACTAGTATGCTCCTTTACGGAGCAAAAAACTTGCCTGATTCGCCGTTGCATTGTTGAAGATAGAGGAAGGAGAAGAATCAGAGAAGAAAAAGTTGAGGAAGAGGAGGAATAAAAAAAAAAAAGAGAGAGAGAAGCTTAAAAAATGAGAAAGTTGGGAGGTTTTACCTGTTTGTTGTTTCCTGGAAAGTATTGGCTTGTGCTGGCCTGGTTTTGTTCGAGGAAGCAGGAGTTTTGATTTAGGTAATGGAACCTAAGGAATAACGAAATTGGCTGGAGGCATTTAGAAGTTTTGTACCATCTAAGAATTGTTGCCATTTGGATCTCGGTGAGAACTAGGACTGATGTGATTCTTTTTGTCACCAGATAACTGGGATGAAGACTTCACAGGAAGAAAAAGATTACAGGTGACTTTCCTTCATGTCGCTTGGTACACTAATTGGCCGGTGACAATAAATTATGCATAGAGCAATCTTGAGTATTGTACTAAAGATTAGCTGTTTTAGGGGTGTTTTTAAAATATTTTACTGTATTAATGTAGTTGAAAAACTTTTACTGTAGATGGGGTTATTTTTTTTGTATTTTTGGTGTTTTTTAAGGGTTTTTTTTTTAAAATGTTTTTGGTGTTTTCGAAGTTGTTTTTTATGTTTTTGAGGTTGTTTTTTGGTTTTTGGTATTTTTGAAGTTGTTTTTTGGTTTTGATATTTTTTGTTTGTGTATTATTGTAGCATTGCAATTGAAAAACTTTAAAAAAAAAAAAAAAAAAAAAAAAAACCAATCCAAACAGAGCATGAAAGACACATTTCAACCATGGTAAGAAACTGAGTAGAAGATTTGATGACTATGATGCTAATTTTTCTTGTGTTCTGTCTGATGAATTAGTCTTTTTTTTTTTTGTTTTTTCTTTTAGGCCTGATTGATTAGTCTCGTTGAAGATAAACCCAAAACTCGTTATTTACAATACTTTAAAATAGGCCTATTAAATCCACTCTTAAAGCCTCTTACTAATAACTTTTAGTGTCTTTACATATTTGGAGTTTGGATCACTTTGTTTCCCACTCGAAAATGAATTTTGTGACATATGTGTCAGTATAATTCCCTGCCCTGAACTGAACGAGGTTTTGGTCAGTCTCTTCTGGGATTATGGCATTTCCAGCAACTTCACTCTATTTCTTTATCTTTTTTGTACATCGAAAAAATACTAAAATTAGGAAGATATGATACAAGCATGTGATATATTTTTTTTCTCGACTAGTAGATTCTTGGTTGTTGAAGTATCGATGATATAGGAGAATATTTTATGGTTTGAACTGTGTCAATATGTAGTATTTGGATGGTGCAAGAATGGTAAAAATTGTGACAAAATATCAAATTACTTATTCGTTACATCCACCATGAAAAGAATCCTTGAGGGTTTAAATTTCTAGCATGAACCTCCAAAAGAATCAAAAAGCAAAAGTGAGTAATGTGGAACGTCCACAACTAAGCAAAAGAGTTGAAAACACTGAGACCCTGTTTGATAATTCAATTCGGCACTTAAATTTAATAGAATCAAATCTTAACATATTCAAACCGTTTGATAATCGAAAATTGAACATTTGAATTAATTAACCAGCATTGAATTTTCTAAGCAAAACTTGCTCTCAAAATTAAGTGATAAACTATTCACCTATAACTGTATACAATATGCACTCAGATATATTAGATTTAATACTTAACAATTCAATAACTTAATGGATTCAGACTTTAGATTTATCAAATGCACCCCAACGTAACATCTAATTGATTCCGCGAAACTGTTGCCGTTTACCAATAAACCTTAAATTTATTACTGACCACAATGCATGGATGCATTGGTATTATCAAAGTAGCAGAATTGCACTACCACAAATTTGTCTCAAACTCTTTGCAAGATGTAGATATATATCAAACTTTCACACAAATGACTAGATATCAGTGAAGTTCAAGAATTGAACAAAACAGCATCTATGTTACTCAAACATGACATTCTCATGGATTGAGCACCTCTTTCTTGCCCTTACATTTGCCAAAACATATTGGATTGTTGGTGCCTTTGATCGACTCCTACCAAGGTTGCATACATGTGCTGTACTGTTTCCTTCATAGAACTTCCCTTGGTCTCCAGATATGCTTATTATCTCAACATCTGGAAGTACACCATGTCCAAAAATTGTGAAGATTGCAGCCAATGTACCTGACTATTTGGTCACAGTTGTTGTGATAGGATGTCAGATGCAAGCCGATGGTAATACTGATTCATATAAAAGTTACTGAGATCAATAATCAAAATTCCAACTTCAGGTATATGAAAATACATGCTCAAAAAAAAAAATTTATACATGACACAAAATGCAGGACTGCAAATAAAAGCAAGGTAGATATTCCAAGTTTGGAATAAATCTGCTAGCTGCTTAATTATTTGCAACAGTAGTGGCTATGGATGATGAAAATGAATCTCTAGATGCTTATATGTGAACTGAAAGTATGTACCTTTCTCCATTTAAAGACTCTAGTCATCTAAGACATAAACTTCAAAGCCATCATTTCCCATATCCTGTTGTTCTTCAAAAATTTGCTGGGCTGAACTAGTGGTCTTGTGGCACCAGTACACCCGCATTATCTTCAAGGTAGGTATGTCTCCAAAGCTCGATGGAATCTCCTCAAGGCCTTTACAATATATCAGAACAAGTCGTTGTAGGCTGGGAAAGGGCTCACTGCAGGCATTCCACCTTTCAATCTGCACTTCCGATAATTGTAAGAACTTGAGCTTTATGAATTCCCCATCTTCCATATCCCATTTTAGGTCCAAAAAGGCAGATTTCCGTAGTTTGAGAACCTCAAGATTTGGTAGCTGCCCTATTGCTGATATTGCATCCCTTGTAAGGCAAAAGTT
>NW_020862692.1:0-42138 GCF_003713205.1 Coffea eugenioides | reverse complement strand
TGTGGCTGAAAATGCTTGGCCATTGTTAAGTGTTCTCTTAGATGATTTGTATTTTTCTTTTCAACCTCGCATCCAACTCTCTCTAAGATAATCATTATATATGACTGGTGGGCGAATGGATATTAAAGAGTATTTTGAATTTGTTACACATTGAATTTCACTTGTCATTGTTAATGTTCAAATCAATTACTACATACTGGTTAGTAGCTTGTATCTACCAGCTTATTCTTTTGATATTCTAAATGTGTATGTCTCATCTCACTCACCAAGCTTTAGTTGGGTGTCTTTTTGCACATGTAGCATTGGTGGTTTCTGCCAAATTGCGCTTCTTTGAGCACATCGAATTATTTTCTTCTGGCAGGTTAAAGATAGTCTGAGGAATGATCCTAGGTACAAGTCTGTTAAGCATGAGGATAGGGAGGCTTTGTTTAATGAATATATCGCTGAATTGAAGGCTGCTGAAGAGGAGACGGAGCGCATAGCAAAAGACAAACATAGTGAGGAGGTAAGAAACTGGTTTTCACTCACCCTCAGGTGCTTGATTCACTTTCTTCTTCTCAGATGTATGACACTGTTAGTTATGCTAATGCTTTATTTAGCCTTTTTGCGTAATGTAAACATCAAATCTCAAACAATGGTCAGTTTCACTGTCTTCTTTCCTCAGTCCTTGTGTTTGTATGGATATATTTTTTTAGTTTTTCAGGAGCTTCTTAGTTAGGTTCATTTTTTTGGAATCATGATGCATATTTTACTGAAAACATTGAATGTTTTAACCATTTCAGTGAGCTTTAGCCATTTAGCATTCTGCTAATTGCAACTCCTGGTCCCTTCTTTTACAATTTGTAGTGGAAACTTTGAAACACTTGTGAAAGCAGCTACTCTAGAACTAATAATGATGGGGTAGAGACCCGCTTAGCGAGCATTGAAATGTGGAAGCTACTTGATGCTCCATATAAGACTTGCATAGAGGTTGTTTAAATGTATTAGCAAAAGAATGAGCTTAGAGGACATTCCATCTAAATGAGTTCCACTGAAATTAGATGTTAAGAATGACATTAGGCTACATTTTGGTCAATCAAATTGGATTGGATAATTCAATTCTGGCCTTTATTATTTTTATTTTTGTTTTGAATATTTTTTTAGCAAAGAAGTAGCACGGAAAATGGGCAAAAATTACAAGATTTATTGGTGCTGCTCCACTTGGATTAACTGCTTTTGGGGGTGTTTTTGAAATATTTTAGTGTAGCAATGTATGTGAAATTTTTTTACTGTAGATGTTTTTAATGGTGTTTTTGAAAATATATTTTGGGGCATTTTTAAGATTTAAAATTTTAATGGGGTATTTTTAAAATTTTATAAAACCTTACAACCAACCACCACCCCTTCTGCCCTCTCTCCTCCCCCCTCCTCTCTCTTCCGCTCCCCTTTCTCCTCTCTTTCTTCCTCTCCCTTCTTCCTCCTCCCTTCTCCTCATCCTCCCCTCCCCTCCTTCCTCCTCCCCACCCCTCTCTCCCGCTCCCCTCCCCTGCCGACCAGAGAGGGGGGAGGGGGAGAGGGGTGGGGAGGAGCGAGGAGGGGAGGAAGAGGGAGGAGAAAGGGGTGGGGAGGAGCGAGGAGGGGAGGAAGAGGGAGGAGAAAGGGGAGGGGAGGAGGAAGGAGGAGGGGGAGGAGGGAGGAGAGAAGTGGCGACCAGAAGGTAGGGGGGCGGGGAGGGGGTGGGGAAGGGAGGAGGAAGAAGTGGGAGGAAGAAAGAGAGGAGAAAGGGGAGGGGAAGAGGGAGGAGGAAGGAGGGAGGAGAGAAGAGGGGGAGGTGGCGGCGGGTGTTGGTGTGTGATGGTGGTTGGTGGTGGTGGTGGTAGGTGATGGGTGAAGAAGAAAGAGGGTTTTTTCTTGTGTATTTAAGATGTGTTGTGTTTTTGAGTTGTTTTTAGAGTTTATTACTGTAGACTTGAAAGACAAAAACTGTGTTTCAAAAAACTCTTCAATCCAAATGGATCGGGTCCAGGTAGTAATCATTGTTCCATGTGGGGCCTGAATGGACTTGTTCCATGTACTGTGGTGATGATTCTTGTAACTTTGCAGGTATTCTAAGAAGGTGCCTGGAAAAGATGGTCTCTTTAGTTGTTGATGTTGTATATTCCTAACCACTGATTTCGCTTTGATGAATTAGTAGTTATCTATTTACCTTGACAATATTTTGGAATTGTAATAATATTGAGTTAAATGCTTATATGGTGTATTTTCATTGCTTGTTTTGTTTATTGTCAATTCGACTTTATCAAAAAAGAATTCCCATCCACTTGTAATTTTAAGTGTTCAATGTTTAAAACTGGTGAAAGAGCCAGAGAGTTGGTTGAGTAAGATTGAGTTTATTGTCTTTATTTTTCTCCTACTTAGATGGATGTTCTTTCATCCAATGTTTCCTAGGATAAACTAAAAGAAAGAGAACGAGCACTGCGCAAACGGAAAGAAAGAGAAGAACAAGAAGTGGAGAGAGTGCGATTGAAAGCACGTAGAAAGGAAGCAGTTGAATCTTATCAAGCTCTTTTGGTTGAGAGCATTAAAGATCCTCAGGTTTCACTTTATGTTTTGTTTCAGAGTGATTTTGCCTTTTGATTTCTGACATCTATTGGAATATTGTATTTCCTGGGAATCAAGAGTAGTTAGAAATTAGCGAACCCGCATGTTTGAATATTATCCTGCCTCATTTATTTTCAATTCACATGAAATAAGGAGATGCTTGCTAACTGGGTTGTTTGTAATTTTCCTGTAATTTGTTTGTAGAAGTTTGCTAACTAATAAAGAGTCTTGCTTCATTGCTATTTATTTATCTATTTATGATGAAAATCATTTCACAATATTAAGGTGAATCGATATTTGTGCTTGTTAACAAAACTTGCCGGTGACCAGTGCTTCATCTCAATCTTTCGGGCTTTCCCCTTTCCCTCTCCCTTTTTCTACATGGTTAATGTTGCATCTATATTTCTGTTATGCTGTTTAGGTACGCCTGAAATATTTTTGCTGTTGATGAATGGCAAAAGGTTGTATCCCTCTCCCTTCTGCTTTTCAGAACCAATATTGCATAATGTTCCAGACATTGTGTGAGGTTGCCTCTGTAATATTTCTGCTTTTGCTAAAGTGGGATTGTATTCTAATTGTGCGGTTTTAGTAAAGTACAAGATGGGGCTTGGAATACCATCTTGGTACTGATTGTAGTTGTAACCTTCACTAGGATGGAAGTAAAATAGTGGTGAATTCTGCGTGCTGGTGAGGATACTGTTATTGAATGCGAGAGGTGCAAGGCAAGTCCCGGGTAGAAAAAGTTTGTTAGGTTTATCCTTTTCAATAGACTAACCACCCATTCGGTATGGTGAAATTACTACTATATAATGGGTCTGAACATCTCAAAACTCTTACATGATGTTTAGTTGGTAACTGTCAGTATGAATCAGTCACTATGAAAGACCAAAAAGTGGCCAATAGCCAATCCGGACCAAATTGGAAACTTTCTCATCCATTCTAAAATTTTATGGCAGGAAACTTGAAGCATGAAAAAACAGATAAGGAGAAAAGCTGTAGCCAACAGAACATGAGAACATCGCTGTTCCCTCTTATCTTACTTCCTCCCAACCTCTCTTCTGTCTACTTCTTCATCATTATATCCCCTCTCATATCTCTTGTTCTTCCCCCACTCCATAGGCTGCTTTTTCTTCCCTGATTAGAACGTCTGACTGGAGAAATTGGAGCTGCTGGTATGTTGGTTTTTCTTTTTCTTGTAATTGGCACTCAAAATTTTCCCAGATTCAAAACAATTGTCATTGAACTAGTTTTGCTATGTAAAAATCTTGTCCATATAATCTTACGCTGACTGGTCTTGGTTATATTTCTAATTTCTAAGCTTAATGCAGCCATAGAACTTTCTATGTTGATTGACTGTGGGCTTTCATCATAATAGCAAGATTATTTTGGATCTTGGTCTTGATTTGCATGGAAGAATTGTGGTTATGCCTTGGTGTTGGTTTTGGTTTTGGGTTTTTGTTGATTTTGTTGAGGTACAGAAATAGAGCTTTCTTGAGATTACTCGCCGTAGGTGGCGAAGGCTGACAATGGTAAGAAATTAAAGGTTTTGGTTGACAGTTATAGCATGAAGACGTTGAAAGAAATAAGAAAAGAAAATAGAAGTTGATTCCTATACAAATACAAACACTGCCAAACATTTTTAAAGGGAATCCCTGGTAAACTGATTGTCATTGAAGGTCATAGTCATTGCCATTGCTGATTTGAACCAAACGGGTGGTAAAATGGTTCTTTTTGCTAATTTTTTCTACCTGTAGGTCAACATTTCCTTGTTTTGGTATCTGACTTGAAGGTTGTTAAGTGGCATCTTGGAGAAAGATTAAGATAAGAAAGATAAAAGGACGAAAGGCTTTGTATTGTCAAAGAGAAATCGAACTGATGTATTCAAGGAGTTACATTTTCCCTGCTTGGTGCTTTGGAAGCAAAAACAGACTGAGGAGTAGCCTTTTGTTATTAATGTTGTTTTATTGGCTGTGGTAAAAGTTGCGTGGAGACTACAGGTGAACAATTTGAGCTGTTTTCCTGGTTTGGTGTTCTGAGGTTTACCTATTCATGTGAAATGGATAAACTAGAATCAAGATTTTAGGGGATTAATTTTTAGTGTAATCATAGGGTCTAAACTTATTATTGTAGATGAGTGACTAAGAAAAGATTAGAACAGAAAACAGTTTATAATTTGTCTTAACCAATAAACTCAATGCCAGGATAATCTTTAGAGGGTCTCACTTTTTTTGATATATTTTCTGGTTCTGATAGGAACCTTGGAAAAGTTGCATAGACCTGTAGCAATCTTGTACTTTATGGGAGAACTCATGTCTACCACAAACTCAGAGGATATGTAGTGTAGAGACTCGAAATATAACCCAGTAGAAAGGTCAAAGATCAAATGACCAGATATAGAATGTGTAGGTGGTACTGGTAAAACCTATTTGGGAACTGAAGAAAATAGTTCAAAATGGAGGCTGTTGTAATGAAAGTAGTAGCGCTTTGTGCCTTCTCGTGATGACTTAAAGTGTCTCTACTAACCTAGAGAGTACCCAATCGGGTGATTAAACAGAAAAGTAAATTGTTGCGCGCTTGGAAATGTCTGTAATTTTTTATTCTTAAGTACCTTGTACAAATTACATTCTCTTGGAGTTTGCATCGTATACTATGAGATGGTTAGCAGGAAGCAGTAGAATATACAAGGTTATCATGACATTAAAATTCCTTCATATATAAGCATATAAAAGTTTGACATTTTCATTCCTTTTGTGAATCTAGGCAAGTTGGACAGATTCAAAGTCTAAATTGGACAAGGATCCCCAAGGACGTGCAGCCAATCCTAATCTAGATCAATCTGACTTGGAAAAGCTTTTCCGTGAGCATGTGAAGATTTTACATGAGGTAAGCTGTGTTCTCTCTTAGGTCCTGAAGTAGAATGGATCTCTTACTCTTATTCAGGATGCTTATCTTAAAAAGTGCAAGTGAACCGGAGTCTGGGAAATCAACTATTTACTTTTATTTCTTTTTAGGAGAATGCTGTTTCAAGCTGTGCCTGCATGTGTTGTTGACTTTGTTACCTGAACTTAATCCATTCCAAGAAGCCTTAATTAAGAATTGAGCATTCATGCATTGCCAGATATTTGTATTGAATGTGATCAAAAATTTGTTCTGTCTTTTACCTTAGTGAAAAAGGGTGCATGGTGTTTTTTCTGTGTTATGCATGGTGGAGTTGGTGATTGGGTATGTATAGGTTGTCCTAACTTGTATGAAATGTGATCAAATTTTGGTTATATCTCCTTGACTTTTGCGTGGAAAAAAAAAAGTGTTTCCATCTGTGTTGTTTGTGGGGCATGATAGGTGAATAGGCATGTAAGTTATCATTTATACAATATTTTAAAGTGAGCTATGTTTTGGGGTCGGAATGCATCTAGGCTAAGCACTTGATCTCACATTTCTTTTGCAGTTTATGTCAATGAATTGTTTGCGGTGACAGTAAAACAGTAACTTTTTCTGTTTAAACCACATGTTTTTCCTTTACCTGTTCAGATATGCTGTTTCTTTGCTTCTTCTCTGTGCTTTCGATGTGGAAATGCTAGTGAAGTTAATGTTATATTAGTATTGAACTGCAAACAGAGATCTTTACATTATCTTTGAAGACTCTAGCTCAGCATTCGACAAAGAATTGTATATCAGTCATGGATCTCATATGGTTAGTTTAGCACTGGATTGTTTAGGTCAAATTCCAGGTGGTGGCACCACTATTTTTATCCAAGTATTTGGTCTACATGATTGAAAATTTCTAATCAAAATATTTTGCAGCTAGTTCCTCAAATAGCAATTTTTTTCTGTTCAGATCAAATCTCTATAGCTGTTCAGGTGTCACTTTCTGTTTGTGCTTCATAGAAATTGCATTTTTTTTGGGTATCAGCTTTGAGCTGCGAACAGAGATCCTTCTATTGTCTTCAAAGGCTATCTCGGCATTTAATGAAGTTTTGGTTATCGGTTATTGGACCATATGTTTAGTTTAAATGTTGATTTTCTTGTTCAATTTTCAGTTGGTGGCACCATATTTCTTGTCTAAACATGGGATTAGTATATTAAAATTTGTTTAGATATTCAGAAATTTAATGTTGATTCTAATACAAATAGAATGCCTTTACGACCATTAGGACAAGCAATTTTAGAGTACTATCAAGTCAATTAGAACTGCGCCAATTGTGAAACTTTTGCACCATTATAGATGTGAGTTGCATCGTTCTGAATATTACATACGGTTATGACCATCTTGATGTGACTTGTTCACCTTCTATTCAACATAATGATCTAGAACACATTGAATCAACAGCTTTCAGTACCAAGCTGGAATACCATTTCTTGGAAATCTGTGTGCTGCAGGAGAGTTATTGAATGCAGTACATTTGCATGGTAATATCATAATTTGAAGTCAAGTTGTATGGTGAACTATAGGATAATGTTCCCACAAGAGTGTTGTCAGAACTATATCCCCTGGTATCTTCCTTGTTGTCAACTTTTCCATTTGAGTATCAAATATACCATGGAGGGGTCTTTTATGACATTGTTTATCCTCAGTCTATATGCCCTAAACACTTTTTTCTAATGCTATTTGCTTGTGAGTCATGGATAATAATTATTCATAACCTTACCCTCAGCCCTTGAACACTTTAGGAACTGCAAACAAAATTCCCAAAGTTGGATTTGTATATATGGTGTTATTATTGCCATCTAAAAGTTAAAAGCAATTTAAATATCTTCCATTACTGCAGATATACAAGGTTTCAACTCTTCCATAGCTATGTTTCTTTTCGGTATTTTATCATGAGGGAACTGATTTTTATTATCCCAAAGAACCCAGAGGTTCGAACAATATTTCAAGTTGTCAAGATATATGTATCACGTACTAGACGAGATTGGTTGCTTCTTTGGGATTGGGTGAATGTGATAACGGATTTGCTGGTCTTTGTGAGGTATCAATCTTTTCTAAATGCTTTTTGACATAGAGGGACAAGAAGACTAATAGTTTACTCAATTTTCTTTTCTTTATGGATGTAGGTAACTTTCTGATTGTTGTCTAGCAAACATCATTTTGAGCTTCGTTCTGCTCTGAAGCTGTTCTGTGTGTCATGTTGAATTTACACTATGAACAAGAATATTAATGATGTCTCAGAGGAGCAAGCTGTGATTTTTTATGGTTCTTTTTTCTTTTTCCTACTAAGTTCTCTATGATGTGGAAATCCTTCTTGTAGATCTGGAAATCTTCTTTCCCTTTAATTTATATAATAGGCAATTATTCTAGATATGGGTTTGGTGGGTATATGTTTCGTCAGAAACTTTTTCTCAGTTTATGGCCTCCTGAAATAAACAAATTTGTGTTATAGTAATGTATGCTAGATTCTGTTGTTGATAAAGCAAGAACCATTGAATTGTGTCAAAGAGGTTCCGTGATTGTTCCTTTGTGGTTGATGTATTCCGTCGATAATTTTGACGAGGAATGCATTTCCTACAGTTTCTGTAGATAATTTGTGGTTGCCATTGAGACATGGAAGAAATTGATGATTAGTCTTTACATGTTCGATTTTTTCATGCTCCTTATGGTGTTTGATGTGATAAGCAAAAATCCCTGTCAAGTTTCTTCTCAATTCCTTAGATTGAGGTGAAACTATTTGAAAAGTAAATTGCAATTATGCTGACAATTAATGACTCTGGAGGCGTGTTATTTTTATTTTTTTTGGGTACTGATGTTAAGAGAGAGTTGAAATCTGATTAAGTTGTAACTAATGCCTGGTGAATAAATTGTCTTGCTCTTGCTAATCCCTTTTCATTGTTTACAGAGGTGTGTTTCTGAGTTCAGAGCTCTATTAGCCGAGGTTGTAACTTTAGAAGCTGCAGCTCGAGAAAAAGATGGCAAAACAGTTCTTACGTCGTGGTCAACTGCTAAACATCTTTTAAAAGCTGATGCTCGGTATACAAAGATGCCAAGGAAAGACAGGGAGTCCTTGTGGAAGCGACATGTAGAGGATATTCAGCGCAGACAAAAGTCAGCACCTGATAGAGAAACGGAGAAGCACAAGGATGCGAGAAATAAAAGCTCTGTTGACTCTGGTAAAAATGTAATGGGATCAAGAACTCATGATAAGAGGTAGTCATTTTTGTGTCACTGTTTACCCGATAAACAGAATCAGACTTCTGATCGGCAGTCAGTGTCTAGTGGATCAACAAAAGCTATGTAAAATAGTGGTTTTAACTCTGGTATCTGAGATTATATTACTTCGGAGTATCATTTAATGGAAATGATTTTTGTTATTCTTTGAAGGGAAATAAGATTTTTTTTGGGTTAATTTTTTAGGCGGGAAATGAGTGTTTGAGCCCTACTATATTGTGAAGAACCCAGTATCGACTTTATGACATTTAGTTTGCGAGAGAAGCGTGGATGGAAAAATGAAACTTGTTTTGCTGTGGTTCTATCATCAAATCGTTGTACTTCACTGGCTTGGTACAACTAGTACTAGAAATTCGAGTTTTAACATATAGTAAAGATGAGGCCAAAGGCTTAATACGACATTCTTGTTCATTTGTAAAAATGTATCTTTGCGAAAATTTGCAAAATGGGAATAAGAAGATTTAAAATTCATGAGTAGGTATGAAACTTAGGAATTTTGCGAAACTTGAAAGTGGTTTGTTGGTAACTGTTCATGATTTATAAACAAATTAATGTTGCAAGTAATATCATGAAATTACTCTTATGTGCACATAGTTGCGCACTTGCATATTTGAGTATACATGTGTACACTTACATTGATTTAGATGTGCACATTTGGATATATATATTGTGAGACCCCGGTTGCCCTAAATTGGGATTTTATGTGAAAAAAATATGTTTTAGTGTGATTTTTATTCCAAATAATCCGAAAATCCCTAATTGGGAATTTGAGAAACCCTAATAGCTCAAAAATCGAAAATTTTTAATCGAAACCCTAGATAGCCATTTCTATTGCAATTGCATGTTTGAATGTGTATTAGACATGTGTAGGTATGTGTTTGTATAGATTGATATAGGGTTAAGTGGGTTCAAAAGGTTAGAAAACCCTAAACGGGGAGAAACCCTAGTTAACCCTTGGTTTAAAGTGTTTAAGTTAGTTTATACTCTCATTTTGGCCTTGACATAAAAGTGGTTATTTGGTTGATTTTAAGTGTGATAAAGATTGATTTAGAATAGGTAAGTAAGGTTTAAGGGTGATTAGTGCAATTGCTAAGTGAGATTAGGGCATTTGGATTAAGCTAAGATTAAGTCCTATGGAGTAAAATGATAGAAAATGAAGTTATTAGGGCAAGAGTGGAGGATTTGGCAAGACAAGGTTGCAAGGACTTAAAGGCAATTCCTATGCTATTTTGTGATTGGTTGATGTAGGAAAATATCTTTAGTTGTTGGATGGGTTTGTCTTATAACCCTTAAGTCATAAGACATAAGTGTCATAAGTCAAAACAACAAGAGAAAGAAAGAGAGAGTGAGCCGTGAGAGAGACAAGAGAAAAGGAGAAGAAACTTTGCAAAATTCTTGCACTTGGAGCTTTCATCTTTGGTCTTGAAGCTTGCTAGGAGCATCTAGGAGCTTGGTGGAGGTTGTCCTACTCTTGTACTACATCTTAGTTGGAGGTAAGAAACTCTTCTTGAAAGTTGCTTGGAGGATGAAGGCTTGTAGCCTTTGAAATTGTTGATTCTTGTTGTTATTGCCTTTGTTGATGATATAGTTGTAATTCAAGGTGGTTTGTGATGATATACCATGGTGTAAATTGGAGGAAATTCGAAGCCCTAGGTTCGGCCAAGACAAGTTTCTTGGCTAGGGTTTCTTGTTGTGTTATGTTATGGTGAATTCATGTTGTTTGGCTTGCATTTGGAGAGGTTTTATGGTTTAATTTTGCTCAAATTGGATGTCTTGAATTTCGGCCAAGATAAGACAAATTAAGGTTTCTATGGTTTATGTTAGATTAATGCTTTGGTGGTGAAATTAAGCTTGTAAATGACTTGCTTAAGTTGTTAATTTCGTTTGTTGGGTGAGGTGTGATGGTGTCCGAAATTTGGGTAAGAAACCCTAGGTTGAGGGGCTGATGTTTTGGGTTTGATTAGGGCTTAAATGATTATGCCTTGGTTAGATATGATTAGCTTTGGTTAGAGATGTTAATGAATGTAGAACTTGCCTTTTGGTTAGAAAAGGTTAGGGTTTAGGGGCTGTTTTCATGAGGTATTTCGGGAGTCTTGTTAGGGCAATTAGGGAGTGCTTTATATGTGTTAGAATGGTGTAGCCATGGCTTAGAATCTTGTGTGTGTGGTGCGAATTCGTTTCACGCGATTGCGCGCGTTAGTCCAGCAAAACAGCAAACCAGGACAGTTTACAACTGGAACTTTGGCTTCGAATTTGACCAGGTTACAAGCTGATTGGGCTTGTGACCAAAACACCAAACTTATAGCCCTATATCAGAGCTTTCCAACGCCTTTGGAATTTCATGAATCGGATTTATAAAACCCGAGATATAGCCAATCAAACAGGGCCTGTCCACGAAAATGACCTTAATCTGTCCGAACCTGTTTTGGTCTAGATGACCTATTTACGTTTGGATTCAGGTTTTCCAACCTTCATGAAAGTTGTTCATCTTGGAATGAAATTTCTAACTGTCAAGTTTCAGATCAATTGGATATGTGTAGCATGTAAAACGGCCAGCACCCCTGAAACTGACCATTTGACCTTGGACAGCTTTGGTGACCCAAATTTTTTGGTTCGTTTAGTACTGAAGATCCCAGTTTCAGTTCTTGAGGTCTTCACAAAAGTTATAGTGCATCCTCTTAGCTTCGAAACGGCGTCTCATACGCCTTAAACCGACACTTGTAGCCCAACTTATGATCAAAATGAAAAGAGGTAGCAAATCTGCCATTTCCGCACTAGCGGCCGTTTCCATTTTCACCGACCGTTTCCGTTTCCGTCTGTCGTTTCCGCGCGCGCGCGTGTCATTTTTGCCGTTTTGCTTATGATTTGCTATTTGATAACCGTTTGTGGTCTAATGTGACGCAATCTTCTATTGCAGACAGCGACGAGCTAGAGGCGGCTGCTGGGGCCTACTAGCGGAGTGGACGACGCTTTTGCTTAGTTGTAGCTCTTTTGTACTTTTGTAAGTATCTAGGGATATGTGTCTAAGTCAACGCCCTTATGTGTTATGCTTTGAATGAAAGGGACTTTAGACGAGGGTGTACTTTATCACACTCGACCTAAACCCTAAAATGTACTTGTACTTGTACTTGATATGTGTAAATAGCATGCTGTTGGGAATGAACCCCTAGAGCTTGTAGCTCGGGGTGACATTTGTGATATGTGTGACATGTGATATGTGTGGGGCCCGATCTCAGGACCTAGTTGGACTATTCGAGCCGGCAGGGGCTTGGTCGGAGCTAGTCTAACTTAGACTTGAGATCATCAGGTTAACTAAATATGTGAATTGGTTTGTGAACCAAATATGTGAACCTGTGTGCATGAACCAACCTTGCTCGAGCTATTATGTGAGTGTGGGTGACTGGCCAGTGTGGGTACTAAAGTGGACGGCGGGTTGACAAGTGGAGCTCTACGGACCATAATTTGCGGTCGACGGAGTGTCGGCAGGTGGTCAATCATGACAAACTACTTGGCTTTGAAACCAATCTGTATCCTACGTCTGCGTTATTGTTTTGCTTTTAACTTGGCATTATGTGACTTTAATTGCTCCTACCATGTGAAATTTATGCTTTTACCCCTGCGTACTTACTAAGCGTTTAGCTTACCCCTTTCCTTTGTTTTCCTTACAGGGGTCGACGCGGGGACCACATTTGGACGTTCGACTAGTTTAGTTAGGTTTAATACCTTTCTTTGGACAATTGAAATGCGTGTAATAGTAATAGTGATACGTGTTCGGACCCACCTTAGGGTCCACCTTATGGTTATAGTTGTAGTGATAGCATGAAGCCGTAGTTCGGACTTCTACTTTTGAATTGTACATAGAACACTTTTGCTGCTGTATATGATGTACATAGTGAACTTTTGAGCATGTATATAAGGTGTATAGTAACCGTTTGGGTGTGAATAGTTGTTATTAGTTTTTGATTTCGAGTCCTGGCGCGAGCTAGGCAGACGGCCTGCTAAGCCCTTTGGTATGCCTCTGGGTACGGTGGGGTCGTTACAGGTGGTATCAGAGCGCCTAGGTTAGAGGATTTGGACAATTGGGACATATGTAATAAGCATTAAGGTTACGTGATTCTTTTAAGATTGAATGATCTCTTTTAAGTTGAAATGCCGTCGAACTGACCAGATAATGATAAAATTTTGTAGGGATGGAGCCTGGTGAGCCTAGTGGATCCGGATCAGGACCGCGCCCTCCGAGTGCTGGGGGCCCGGTTAATCAGGTATTGCGCCGTCGAGTGCTGCGATTCCAGAGGAGGGCCGGGGGGCCCTATGTGATGTACTCACCGTTTGGCCGAATGAATCGGCCATGTGAGTGCAGGCATACTTTTGGCTACCCGGATGAGGTGATTCTAGCTGTCGATGACGAGCGCCGTCGCCTGGCTAAGGCGAACTAGCGTTTGGGCCGTTCGTTAGCAGAGGCCAGACACGTAGGCCATGGGCAGGCCATGCGCATTAGGGAGACTGAGCAGAGCCTGAGAGAGGAGGAGGAGAGGACTGATGCCTTTCGTCAGCAGCTTCACGAGACACAGCAGCACTTTCTAGCGATGAAGAGGCAGATGAGAGAGCGCGTTTGGGGAATCATGCTAGATTGCGAGGCTCTCTTAGACATGATTGCTGAGACACCGCCTCGTGCTATCGGCCCGGAGCCGATGGACGAGGTCGACACCCTAGGATCGGTTGGGGACTGGGGCCCTAGGGGAGGCGTGTAGGGCCGTTCTGGGATTTTTGTTTACTTCTTTGCTACTCGTTTGGGTTTTGTTATGTGGTGGATTTGGTCATATTTTGGAGCCGTAGTTCTCTTGTATGTATTCGGTTTTGAACCGACTGGATGTCGGTTAACTTGTATATTGTTTTGGCGTGCTTCGTAAATGACTTGTATATATGCAGTATGACCTCTTTGAGGTTATCTTTTGTGTGTTTCTTGTATTTCTTGTTATGTTTCGATTTCTTTATTTCGCTTATATCCGCAGTACTAAATACACACATTGTTTCAATTATAGACCTTTTTGAACTTAAATGGACGCCGGTGGTCGAGGTAGAGGTAGGGGGCGTGGACGAGGCCCGGAGGGAGAGAATGAGAACGAACCCGACCAAGTAGCTACAGCCATTTAGCGGATGGCTGATTTATTGGAGAGAATGGTAAAGCAACAAGGTCAGGGGCAGGGTCAACATGCTGGGAACCCTAGGGATAACGCGGGGAATAATGATAGAGAGAACCGTGCGCTAGAAGGGGGAGTAGGCCTTCAAGCTATGTCAACCTTATACTGAAGGGGGAGTAGGCCTTCACAATATGAAAGATATCGTTGGTGCTTTCTCTATCAAGCTCTAGTGGAACTTCAGGCAGAAAAGATCTCTTTGGGCAGAGTTTATGTCTGCAAAATATTGTGGGGGTTTGAATCTGTGTTTGACGGATGAAAGTTGTGTCCGATCTTATACGTGGCGCAGGTTACAACTTACAATCAGTGCAGAGTGTAGCAGAGGAGTATATAAGCTAGATTGTCCGCCAAGGTTCGATGGATTTTTGACATGAAAATGTGTTGGACAATGGTGCTTTATGTCGTAAGATCGAGGTCTTCCATGAACATCAGGTGGTGGACTTCATTTTGGATGGGGGCTGGAATGTTCGGGAGCTTCAGCAATTTTTGGAGGCGGTGGTGGTTCAACAGATTGTAAAAGTGGTGCCCTCGTCCTTGCAAGGTCAAGATAAGATGGTGTGGATGCTTACTAGCTCTGGTGAGTTTTCGATTGCGTCGGCCTACGAGCTAGTGAGGAGGGTGTCTAGTTCCTCTCTGCTCTTCTCATGTATCTGGCATAAGAGCATTCCCGTCAAAATTTCTTTCTTTATGCTAAGGTTGTTGTGTTTTAAGCTCTCTTTCATGCAGCAATTGAGAAGGTTCGGGACATATGGTCCTTCCTGGTGTTTTTGTTGTCAAGATGCCCTGCAAGAGGAGGATGTTGATCATGTATTTTGCACCAGTGAGCTTGCGAGGCAGGTTGGAGATATTTTACAGTCCAAGTGGGTGAATTCTCCTCAGTGGGTACTATTCAGCACCTGGTAATGATGTGGTGGTTGTGCCCATCAAAAAATGTATAGTTGACATTTGTTTATCACATCCTCCCTTCGTTACTTTGCTGGGAGCTGTGGAAGGCAAGAAACTCCATGGTTTTTGATGGAAAGAAAGTGGTTCATGGGGAGATTATGAGTCAGGTTTTCCAGCAGCTGTGTGAGCTCTTTCATGCGCAATACCCAGAAATGAAATATTCTTTCTTTTCTTGGACGGAGTTCCATTCTTTCTTGATTGGTCGGTCACGGAGAATTTAGGTATTTCCAGTTAAATGGTTGGCTCCTGTGGTGGGTTATAAATTAAATACTGATGGGTATTCTACAGGTAATCCAGGGCTAAGTGGTGGAGGCGGCTTGGTACGGGATGGACATGGTCGATTCATCTTCGGGTACTCATGCTTCTTTGGCAATTTGACAAGCTTACATGCGGAACTTAAGGCGATGCTCTTTGGAGTCCGGCAATGTTTATCGCGTGGTTATGATGCCTTGCATGTTGAAACTAACTCACTTGTTTTAGCTAACATGATTTAGGGAACTTCTGCATGTCCGTGGGAGTTGCAAGGGGAGTTGGAGGAGTTGTTGAGGTACAAGCATTATTTCGAGCTATATCGCATTGCTATAGAGAGGCAAACAAGCTAGCTGATAGACTTGCTAACTCAGGGGTTGAATTACAAAAGACTTATGATACTTTTGCGACACTCCCTGGCATGGTTCATGGTGATGTCAGACTTGATAGATTAGGTTACCCTAACTTTTGTACAAGAATTTGTTAAGCTTAGCTTGTGTAAGGACTCGTTTGTAATGTTACGAGTTAGAAATAAATTGGGGTTGGCATCCCCTCGTGTATGAGGTTTGCCACCAAAAAAAAAAGCTTTATTCTTTGTTATGAATAATTTCTCACCAATACTTGTGGTTTCACTGGTCTATTTGTTAGATTTTTGTCAACCATTTGATTAGTGCATACTTTATGAAAATTCTTTAGAGTAATTAGTTATTTACTATTGCAACTAATCATCCATTGTCTTATTACCTCTCTATTTTTTTTGAACAAATCCCATACACAAGGGAAGGATGTCAGTCCTTAAATTTATTAAAATATCAAATTCAAGTGAAAGGAGGTGATCCAACCTGATCTCCAAATTACAAAGCGAAAAGCGAAAAAAAATGAGTACATCAAACGAACTAAACATAATCTAAGAACGCAACCAATAATATTAGTACATTGTACAATTCAATTTGAAGAAATAAAGCACCATTGTTATTGCTCCTACCAAGCATGGTAAGTTAATTTTTTTGGTCGTTCTTTTTCACGTGACTTTCTTAGGGTTAGAAATTTGTGCTTTCTATTT
Source organism: Coffea eugenioides (assembly GCF_003713205.1). Lineage (NCBI taxonomy): Eukaryota > Viridiplantae > Streptophyta > Magnoliopsida > Gentianales > Rubiaceae > Coffea > Coffea eugenioides. The sequence goes on along the minus strand of NW_020862692.1, from coordinate 25,943 downwards.
TTAACATTTTCTTTTCAATTTTTTAGATGAAAAGTTGATATAAAATTGAAAAGATACTGCATCAACCAAAAAGCCTAACTAAATGGACTAAAAAATTGTAGATTGTAATGATTGACAACCCAAAAGATTGATAAACAAAATTAAAAAAAGGATTGTTGTGTTTGAATATTAGTAGAAAAGAGAGAGGCCAAATTGCTAGTTAACTTCATTTTTTAACCATCTCAAAAAGTAGAGGTTTACTTAGTTTGACTAAAATGGGAAAAAAAATCTTGGTCATTGATTCTCATTTTTTGCTATTGTGCTCAAGCTTTGATAAGTAAAATTTGACAAGCCTGACCAAAATTATAAATACTAGTTCTATATAAATCTCCACAATTGTTTCCATATATAGAAATAGTGTGGGATAGACTCATACCCTCACTTGTAACTACCTTTATGGAGTTTGACATATGTTTGACATATTGCCGATAGGCAATATATTGAAACCTAAAATGTGTGACGCCCCCACTTCTCCCTAAGGCGCACCAAAGGGTATCCGCGGAACGCCTGCCTCACTCTCGCCAGGACTCAAGCAATAAACGTTCAAGTTTAAAGCGATACTAGATACCACAATCAAATTAGTACAAATACATATAGTGTGGAAGCGTTCATGCTTAACAATACCCATCCATTATCCAACCCGCACGTTGGGCGTTCATAATACAACTTAAATTCCAAAATATACATCACATATATCCGAATGATACATTAAACTTCCAAAAGTACAATCATAAAGGGGTCAAGCCAAAATACACTTGAAACCCTAAAACAAAATATATCCAAAAGGAGATTTCTCCGCGTTAACTCCATTTCCATTCCTGTTAAGGAAAACAAATCTACAGGGTGAGCAAAACGCTCGTGAGGCCAAGGACACACATGCAAGCACGTAGTTCAAGTAACAATCCCAATTACAAGCTAAGCAATAATATGTTTCAATAATTAACAATTTATCGGAAAGTAAAGGGAAACAATTCAAGGATATAGGAGCTCTTAGGAGCTATATTCCACTTGCACGATCAATAACCTCCACGAATTGACACTCCGTCAATCGGGTAGGTTTTGTCCGTAGAACTCCACTTAACCTGTCCCCTTTCACTTTACATACCCCTGTATCGGGCCCGCCTGTCATTTGTTTGTGGCGACACTACTCGAGTATGCCAAGCAAGATCTCTCATTAGGTCAAGCTTATATATCTCATGGCTCGCCAAGGTTCCCGACCAAACCCATAACGACTCGAGTCCAAGGTCGGCCAATGAGATGTGGGCGTCCCCATGTGCAATTGTGTGTCGAGGAGATTCACTCCAACGACGTATGCAGCCATAGCATACCATATCATGTATCAAGCATTGATATGTACAAGCAATCGATGTATCCAAGCAATCGATATATTCAAGCAATTTGAGCATGAGTTAAATCATTTCGAATGAGAACGAGTGCGATAAAGTACACACTCGACTCCATTTCCCAAAATCTCAAGTATTAATAACAAGTAATCACGTATCGAATTCACAGGAGTTCAAGTAATACACACTTGACACTCACCAAGTAAAACGAGAAGAAAAGGGCACTCGAAGTTTAAGCGTCCACTGTGGGATTCTTTTGTGGGTCCTCGTGTGCGCCTGAGGAAATAATAGTGAAGCATCACTTATATATCCCAATTGTCAAGGAAGATTGTACACTAGTACAATCTAAGGAAATTTCAGGAAATCGAATCTCAATTACTCGTAAATCGAGATTCAATTAGAGTTTCTTAAAGTACAAGAGCGATCGAGTTTTCATTTTGGAAAATCAGGTATAACATGTTCAAGTAATATCGAAGGAATAAGGAGTGCTTGAAAACTCCCTTCCTTTGGAATTCGGAAAATTTTCAGTTTTGATATGATATTTTAAAAAATCGTATCTCACATTCTACATGTCAAAAATTAGAAAACTTGGTACCGTTGGAAACCTCTTTGAAAGTACTAAAAGTTCTTAGAAGACACTTTTCCATGAATCTAAGTGGAAGATATTCAAAATTGGGCTTAAAGTTGCTGTTCCAGAACACTCAGAATTGAGCCGGGGTTGGTTTTTCGCTAACTTTGGAAATTCGGCAAAATTCACACGTTATGAGCTAGCCTCTGAAATTTGTAAATCAATTAGAGTTACAAGTAAGGTTTATAACAGAAAAAGCGGATCAAGGATCGGAGTTTCGAGCACCGAGATAAGGTAGCTCGAAGTTTGGAAAAAATTCAAAACTGGTGAACAAATTTCCAGATTTGAGCTTCCAACTCTGGGACTTTAGTTAGGTATCGAAATGGACTTGGATTGGTACAAAATTTAGCAGTATAATACTCCTATATAAGGAGTATCCCTCTATCAAATTTCATGGAAAAATACCTTCGGGAAGGTAGTCAATCAAACACCCTAAGTTTCGAAAATACTAAGACAAAACTGCCTTGAACTTTTTGTTTTCCATTTCAAACATTTGGTCAAGGAAAAATTCCTCAAACATGGCTCATTAGTGTAGGCAAAACCTAAGGAATATTCATGGTACATTTGGTAAGTGTTTAGCACCAAAATATTCAGTTAGCAAGTCTATACCAAGCCTTGCATCAAATCTGTCCAAAAGTCAGGGTTTTCAAGAGCAGGGCAGGTTCCGTATTTTGATCACAAATCACCCAAATTAACTCAGAATTGGGCACGGTTTATGGCGTTGGAAAACACATTCATAGAGCTATAATTTCACAGAAGAAATCATTTTGAAATTCGGCACACAACTAGCTCGAATTCGAGTCACAAGTTGCAGCCTCAGCATTTCGTTCCAGTAAAACAGAGAAACAGAACAGCCGACTTTAAATGGTTTGTTCAGCTCACATACATGGAACCAGAACGTGCATTTTATACCGTCGGAAAGGTTGGAATATCTAGTTTCAAATGCCGCTGACGGCACTCGATCTCGACATCGAAGCACAAAATTATGGTCGAAACACGAAAGCTGGTCAGAGCATTACGGGAACAGTTCCAGATTTACTAGCTTTGTGAAATCAATTCATTTGACCCACCAAACCTCAATATTTTTCAATGAAATTTTATACACCATCTATACAACATATAAACATCATATATAAGTCATTACAACCCCAAAATTCCGCAGAAATAGATACGTTCAAAGCAGGGGCAGAATTGGAACTTTTCCTCTCATGCATTTCTTGAAGTTCATACTACTAATACACCATTAATCTACCATTTTGAGCACTAAACCAACATTAAATTCATCATTAATCATCACATCAGCCATCAAGACAAAGGGTGGGAGTTCATAGAGCCCACCCTCCAAATTTCCAACAATAACAACCACCCGTATGAATATCCAAGCTTAAAGGTGTTAAACAACCTCTATAAACCAAGTTTAGAGTGTTGGATCATTACCTACTTTGGTTTGATGTTCAAGGAGAATTTCAGCCCCCCCTTTACTCCAGCAAAACCGTGATTTTCAGCTCCCCTTTGCAGCTCAAATGATCCTTAAGTGTTAAGCCACGTGTGGTTTAAGTTGGGTGCGAATTGGATGAAGATTTGTGTAAGATTTGGAGATGGAATTTGCAAAACTTGGAGTTGTTTTTTTGCAGCTGATGTTTCGGCCAAATGAGAAAGAAAGAGGCATATGATATGCTGAAATAAAGCTTCTAAAGTAAGCTTAAATGTGTGGCCACAATTCGCCGAAAGTCAACTCTCTTGCGCGTGTTCGCTCGCATTTTGGGCTCGATTCCTTTCGAGTTTATTTCACTAGTGCACTAAACCTCTAATGCACTTATATTCATATAAATATTATTCACTCTTAATTGTCCCAAAATAATGGTCTAAAGTCCCTCAATTAATCGCGCGCGTGAAAACGCGTATTTCCAATTTAGGCGCGATAAAGTGAAACCTTCGAGAAATTCTTATAACGATCGTACCACTAACTATCACTTGAGTACTTAAACCTAAATTTACCTATTTTAAGACCATTGTACATGTCTCCAATTTTCCGGACTTAATGTACTCCCAATTGGTTAAATTTTTCAAACGCATTTTCACTTTTTCACTAGACAAGCTTCTAAGAAAATAATTTTTGAAACGAGACACTTTAAAAATATAACGAAACTATAATACCATGTACTTAGGTCTAATAAGGCTATAAAATATTATTCGTGGCAAAAATCCAAATAAATAATTAATTAAGCCAAAATTAGGGATTTAAAAATAATAGATTTTCGAGTCCTCACAAAATGTATTATTACAAATTTAAATCTCTAAACCAACTAATTGCGATTTTTGGGCTTGTGTTATTTAATCTTGGGAACCTGCAAATCAAGTAACGTTTGTAACTTTCACTAACTTGCACCAATAGTCTTCAGGATTGCTTGTATGTTTTTTTTTTGGTTGATTATAAGAAGAATAAGCATTTGCTCTACATGTAATGCAGAATTTTCATTGACACTATTTTGAGCATTTTTCTTCCTTCTTTACCTAAAACACTTAAAAGGGGTTAAAAAAAAGAACCTAAAAGTTACCCACCACAAAAGATAACTTGGAAACATTAGATGCTCAAAAAAAGAAAAAGCTTTCTTTGAAATCTAAAAAGCTTGTAACCTAATATTAAGTGTACGAATTCAAAATCTCTTAAAACCAGCAAAAGGTTTGGAAAGTAAAACAATAGAAAAAGATAGGTGTTATTCTCACTTTTGCACAGCTGGAGATTCTTAATCATAAAATTAGCCCTACATATGCAACACAATTAAAATTTCACACACTTTACCAATGCTTAGATAGGACTATTCACTAGTACAGAATGTTTTCCTTTTTTAATTTTTTAGTATTTAGAATAAGCAATTAGAATAGTAAACTTTTCAATTTCAGTCAGGTTAAGATAGATGAATGTTCTGTTATCTTTCATCTTGATTATTCCTTTTTTTTTTCTTGCTTCGTTTGTTCACATATTTAAATTGGATGATATCACATGCATTGATGTCCATTGCTAAAAGTTCGATTCTATACTCTTGGAATAAGTCACAATTAAGTCCTTATTTTTAGTAGTAATACTCTTTGAGACAATAATATTGTATAAAGTTTCTCATTCTCATGTTCTTTGGTTCCTCTAGTAAAAAGTCATACAACTTGTTTATGTAATAATGATTTTCGTCAAACTAAAATTTAATACATATGCTACTTAAAAAAATAAATTAAGAATGATCTGTATCATATGTTAACTAAATGATAAAGGTTTCAATTTTCATATATGCATCTTGTTTTTCAGTTAATAAACTTGGTAGATATGTTTGTGTTAATAGATATATGAAGTGGTTTCTTTTTCTTCTTTTACATAGAGTTCCAACATTGTGTCTGGATTATTATGTTTTAAATCATAATCACACGTGTTTAATGCGTTTTACAACTTATTTACAGCCTTTGACAATTTGAAACTTCTACTATAAATTCATTCATGTATGACACAGTGATTGTTAGCCTCTTTGTCGTTTTCAGTGTCATATATTGTTCGGGAGGCCAACTCTTCATCTGATAGGCTGGCAAATTTGCGGTTGGCGTCTAACTTGTTCTGCATGTCTCCTCAGCAATTTCTTGGTAGTGTAAGGGCATCTGTGCTATTTGACTCTAGGGGGCTTTCATCGGTGTGCCAGCAGTATGTTATACATTAGCCTTTTAGTTAATGCTCTAGATAGCTGTGAGCTAATATTACACTCAGTGTAATCTTTACCTTCTAGTTTTGACTAAAAGGAAAAATTTTGGAAAAAAAAGGCATGACACAATGATAGCTTTAAAGGTATAAACTTTCTTAGGTATTAATTATACTCTCTAATGAAATTTTATCGTGATCCATTTTTTCTATTCTACGGGCAAACACTTAAACTAAGAAAAGGAAAAAATTGAGTCTTGGAATGGGACAAATTGTCTACTAAAAGGTGCATTATTTGAGATAAGATATAATCTCTAAAAAAAAAAACTCTAACCAAATGGCATCTCAATTAGCATGCCAAAGTGAAGATTTGCTATGGTCATTTAAAAACAATCTATAATAAAATAGTCTCATGTCACATGAGAGTTTCTTTTAGTATGCCATAATGAAAAAAGTAACATAAATAGCTATTATGTTGAGTTATATTTCTTAGTTGTGTTGCTAATTGAGATATGAGATAAACTTTAGTCCAAAACAGACACTCGCAACTTATATGCTTTAATTTTCATTTAGATCATTAATTCTAGTTTAAAACAATAGATGGGCACAATTTTATGGAATCGTCTAACCTAGATTGTGAATTAATCTTTGGTGAATGACATTTTTTTTTATTTTTTAAATAAGACGTCTTATTAGATAAGGGAAAAAGGTTACAAGAGCTATAGACCAGGAGTACAACTCCCTCACAACGTGCTTCTCATCTGGCGGATATGTGCAATAAACCGCCTTTCTAGGCTATCCTGCTCTCCTCCTCCTAACCGAAGGTAATCTAGATCTATCTAAACGAATTTCCCCGCACGCTAGTTGTGGAATTGCATTGAACTAATCATAGATGCAGATATTCTGGTCACGGGCCGAAGCGCCGACATTTGCCAGACTGTCTGCCACCCTGTTTGCTTCTCTGTAGCATTGAGTAAACCGCGTCGCGTCTGTAACCATGCCCCAGATCTGTTCGACCTCCCTGCGTACGACCCACGGGCACTGTAGCCGTCGTTGAAGAATCCCAACCAGGACTAATGAATCGACTTGTATGCTGATATTGGTAAATCCCTTTTGAATGCACAAACGGAGCCCCGTTGCCAGGGCCAAAACCTTTGCGCACAAACTCGAAGTTCCCCAAAGTAAGCCAAAAAAGAAAAAAAGTGGAAACCCTGATGAATCACGAAGTATTCCCCCACCACCACTCACTCCAGGATTACCCTTGGAGCACCCATCCGTATTCAACGTTAGCATTCCAGCCTCCTTCGCCTTCCACCCCACCAGCTGAAAACTATAGCGAAATGGCAGGTGAGTAGTCCACTCATATAGCTGAAGAAATGATTGCACCCCCAGCCTCTGGTGAAACTGAACCTCAAACACCCCTTTCACGTCCAACATGATGTCATGACAAACCCTCGCCACTCGCATCTGAATCCCATCATAGTATGCTTTATTCTGAGCCTTCCAGATGTGCCAGCAAATAAAACTGGGAAGGACCGAGAAAAGGACCCGTCTTTTCTCCGACCTAGGGGACGACATCCACCAAGCCATTAGCCAGGCCCGTAGTGATGAACCTCGGCGTGCAACCCCACATATGCTACCAAAATAATTCCAGACTCCATTCGTAACCTGTCCCTCCGATAAAACATGCTCTAACAACTCATTCGCTCCCTCTTGGCAATACAAACACTTGGAGGCCAATTGGACTCCCACCCTTAAAGGCAGTTTCCCCAATAGTAAACGCATCATGAAAAAAGAAATTTTCAACTGAATTCAAGGATGCCATACCTGAGAGTGGATCACAGTGAAATTTTGAGCCTGACGGACCTCCTAAAAGGCCGATGCCAAAGTGAATTTCCGGAAAGCCGTCTGTCTCTATATCAACTCATCGCGGCAATCTCCCTTCCGGACCGGGTGTTGTAGTATTGGATGGAGGAGCTCCTGTGGTATATATTGACCTAGCAACCTAACATCCCATTCCCCATTTGTAATGAAATCCTCAAAGGTGAGAGTCGGATACACCGTAGCTTTCAGGCATAGAACTCTACTACCCAACCAGTTGTCATACCATAAATTGCAGGACCCCGCATTCACCAACCATACCATGGCTAATTCCACTTGGTGACTTATGTTCAACATTCTTCTCCATGTCATCGAGTCAAACCGTCTCGATTTCACCTGACAAGGATGAAGACCCCTGCAGTACTTTGCACGCATAAATTCTGCCCAAAGCGACGTGCCAATCCGAAAATTTCACCACAATTTACAAGAAAAGGCCGAATATACCTCCCGAAGCTTCCTGAAACCCATTCCCCCCTCCCCCCTCCTCAACCGGAAGGTACAACTGAGACCATCTAATCCAGTGAAATTTCGGCCCTTCCCTTGATGATCACCATAAAAAATTCGCACAAGTCTGCTCTATTCTCTTGAAGACCGAGACGGGACATACCGCAGCAGATAGTAAACGGACCGGGATGGAAGAAAGCACATGATTTATCAAGACTAGTTTCCCTCCCTGAGATGTCATGTGAAGCCCCAAAAGAAAAAGAAAAGAATTTCTGGTGAATAGTGGGAATCCGGCAGGAAATCCGGCCAGTTCTTGGCCGGATTCTCGGTCGGATAGGAAGGGGTTTTGGAAAAAAATTGGATTTCGCCACTGCCTTGAATCCGGGCAGAAATTCGGCTAGCAATCCGGCCAGATTCCGGCCGAATTGTGACGTGGCACTTCCGCAGCCAGCTTTGACTGGCTGATTTTTCTTCATTCTTGGCTGAAATATCTTCATTTCTCTCCTTGCTTGGCCGGCTGTATTGAGAGAGAAAACAAGAGAGAAAGTTCTTCATTTTCTAGCTTCAATCTTTGCTCAAATCTTGAGTTTTAACCGGTGAAATCATAAACTACTCCGTACAAGTGTACACTAAGGAGGATTAAAGGCTGTGATGGAGTGATTTTTGGAGAAGAAGCTCTAAGCTATTATCTTTCTTGAGTTTATAAGGTACCTTACTTGGAAAAATTCCCTTTTTGTTCTAATAATGGTCAATTAGTGACTTATAGTAGCTAATTATGTGGTTTTGTGGAAGATTTCATGATTTAAAGTAGAGTTTGATAAATTTCTGATTTATTAGTAAATTTTCTGATTTTATATGATAATGGTTGGTTGGCCATAGCATGATAGCTTGATATGGTGTCAAATGGAGCCTTTGTGTGTTAATTGTGGTTGTTTGCGAAAAATTTCAGATTTGTGCGGAAAATTTCAGTTTTAGGGTTTCAAATTTGGGGCTTTCTTATGGTTGGTTATTGAGCTCTTAATTGGTTAAGATTTAAGGGTGTTGTGGCCCTAATTAGGTGTGTTTTATAGCTTATGATTTGTATGTGAATATGTGGTTGAATTGAGATGGTATTGGTGTTGTTTATAGGATGGAAAATAAGAAAATTAAGGGGAAATGCTGTTCAATCTTTGAGAACATTTGATAGTTTTGTTATGTGAAATATTGAGGTTATATGTGCTAGTTTCACTTGCCTACGGAAATTCCAGCTTGTGTAGGTCAATATCAATGTTAGGGTTTCGAATTGGGGCTTAATTATGATTGGTTTTGGAGCTATCAATTGGCTCATATTGAAGGGGCATTGTGGCCTAATTAGATATGTGGTATATCTTATGATTCGTATGTGTACTTATGGTTATATACAAAGGTTAGTTTAGAAGTGTAATTTCCGTTTACCATGTTTTTGGACTTAACTTGGATTGCACATTTCTCCATGTTTTAGAGCTAATAAGCTTTTGGACAAAACATGAAAGTTGTAGATATATGAGTTAGCTATCTACATGCAAACTTTCAGATCGATTAGAGTTCTATAGCTTGTGAAATGACCGAAATACCCTTGACTGCCCTTAAGCCCTGTTTCACGGACAGTTTCCATTTTTCTCTAAGATTTCATTTTTTGACCATGAAAATGTATGATTTGGCTTTGGAGGTCTTCATAAGAAATGTTTGTATATGTCTTAGCTTCGTAACGCCATAAGATTTGTTTCAATCGGATAAGTGTAGCTTCAATTGTGATTAAAATGCCAAAAGGTGATCGGAACTTGATGCTTTTAGAATTCCTTTTGTTTGACATGATATTTGTGATCTAGGGTTTGGACTTGAGCAAGGCAATGATATATGATGGATGAGGTTCATGAGCTGTGGTTGGTGAGTGATCCCCGAACTATTTTCAAAGTTACTTATGAACTATTTCTTGCACTGTTTACTCGCTTACATATCATGAGTGCTTGCATGTGGACCATGACATATTTTGGCTCAAATGAGTACTTGGAATTCGTGTGCTTAGAACCAACGTCTCCACCCCTGATTATTTGGAGCAAATGGCTCCCTTGTACTGTTTGATTGACTGGATCCGTTTGAGCATTGGAGTTCTAAGTACGATGATTTCACTAGCTCACAAGAGCAATAAACGTACATTTGATCATTGATTCATAATCTCATTTAAATGCACTATTGTGAAGCTTATTTGATTACTGATTTTATTGGACACTCGCTGAGCTTTTAACTCACCCCAAAAATATATTTTCTCCCCACAGGGCTCGAGGCAAGGGAACCGCTTGTATTAGGTTCTTCGTGTGACTGGGTGATTTATCTCTTGTATAGTTTGAACTTGGAATTCATCTTGTGTAATAGTTGGAATTGTATGAACGTTTGGAATCGATCGGATGTATGTGTACGTTCCACGTTTGGGAACTAGTTTCCGTTTCGCTTATGATATGTAATTAATGGATAATGTGATGTAATATTTGATATGTACTTTGTAATTTATTTGAGGACTATAGTGAGTAAGTGAGTCCTAGTGTGAGCTGGGCAGGCGGTCCGCCGAACCCTTTGGTTCGCCTTATGGGGAGGTGGGGCTGTCACAGTTTGTATCAGAGCTTAGGTTTCAGATCTCTGTAGTGTATTATAGGTTAACGTTTATGATGCCAGACTGTGAGACTGGTTTGAAAGTGGTAAGCGTAAGATATGACTTGGTTGCTTTCAAGCGTAAGTCAACCGATTCTGGTACTAGCATACGGCCTGAGTCGTAAAGTTTCTTAGTTTTGGATTCTTGTACTTGAGCACTCGATACTCTTCTTGGGGAAATGCTTGTGAATTTGGAAGGAACATGGTCTAGTATATAATGATGTGAAAAGGAATCGTTAGTGAATTTGAGATAAGTTGTAATGGCACAGGTTGGAGCACAGAGGATTTCGTCTTGTACTCAAGACTTAACCGAATGAGGAGATTGAAATGATGAATGTTATCTTGAACTTGTCCAATAAAATTGTGGCTAGGGTTTTGATAGATTATGGTGGTGTCCGGATTTGTTGAGAAAACTTGTGGTTTTGCATCCTTCTTCTAGTTTTCTTGTCTGATTAAGGGTTGCACCACCCGATTTGTAAGTGTTGCGATTTGAAATACTTGAACTGCCTGAGACCGACTAGGCTGAGCTCATTTGAGACTTGAACTTGTTTAGGCGAGTGTCGCGCCCCACTTTTTGAGTGGTGAAAAGTAGTGTGTGGAATATGTATGTGAATGTGTGTGAAAATGAAAATAAAAGGCCGTGGGACTTGAAAATGCGACGATTTGGCCAAACAGAGTTCAAAAAGGGTTTTTTGCATGAAAAATGGAGTCGCCACTTGGTATAGAGTTAGGGTGTACCAAGTCACCCAAAAAGTGATTTTTTGGAAAGAAAAGTAAACAAACCGTTTTTAAAGAACTTTTAGGTCTACGTAACCAAAGAAAGGGATCGGGGGTCACATTTGATAAGGGAGAAGGCAAAGGCAAAGCCTAAGGCACTCCCTTACCCTAGCCAAAGCTAGTTGCGTCACTTAGCCCTTCTTTTCTAAATTCTTCTACCCAAAATATGTGTTGCATGTTGGATGTGACTAATGGATATGAAAAAAATGCAATCCTAAATCTAAAATGTCTCTTATGAGGCTTTTTGGTCCCAATCACATGAGTTGTGATGGCCAATAAGGAAAGCCCTCATAGAGGTCACGAGTAATGCAAATGAAGACCCAAATATGAGTGCAAGTGTGAAAATGTAAGAGAAATGCAAAATAAAATAAAATACAAATGTAAGTGCAAGTGTGCAAATGTAAGAAAAGTGCAATGTGTGCAAATGTAAGAAAGGTGCAATGTGTGCAAATGTAAGAAAAGTGCATGTGTGCCAATTGAGCAAATGAAGGTGTTTGTGTGCAAGGGGATGAAAATATAATAGTAGATACATATAAGTGCAATTGGGTGCAATTTGTGAGGTAGAAAATAAATGATAAGAGAAGAAAAATGTGCAAACATGGCATGTGGATTGAGAAAAATATAAGTTGGAGAAAATGTGGATAAAAGAGTGAGGAAGTGATATGATAAGAATGAAAGTGCATGAACCTAGAGGAATGCATCAAGTCGGGTACGGGAATGCCTCCTAATTTCACGACTTTAATTTTCCTTTTGATTAGAAGGAAGAACTAGCGTGCTAAGGCTATTTTGTAGCCACACTCGCTCGTTTCCCTTATCGAAAGGGGACTCTCAGGCAAATGTACCCTATAACTAGCATGAAGATGCAAAAGCCTAAAATGAAGGGGAAAGGATTGGAGGAGCATGCCAAATGCTAGAAAACTAAGAAAAATGCATGAAATGTAGTGAAACATGCAAGTATGAACTAGCGAGGGAGGACGGCCTATTGGGTCTAGCATTGGACTAGCCCTTTTCTAAAATTCTCTCACAAGCATTGGACTTGCGAGAGCTCGAGGGGAAAGACCATGGCCAGCGTTGGACTAGCCACGGTGACGCATTCATCCATCACATTCATCTATGACTATAGAAAGCAAGTAGACATGCCAATCACCTATAAACACGTAGCACATAACACTTAACATGCTCGACTAAATGCAAGAGCCTAATAAAGCAAATTAGCACGTAGCAACGAAAGCAAGCAATCAATCTAATGAACCTATTACATTTGCTAACTAAAACAAAAGGGGAAGGGGAAAAATGGACAAAAATGCTCTCCAAGCCCTATCTATTACAAGCCAAGAGGTGTACACATACCCCATAAAGAATAACTTAAATAAAAAGCAAAAGTAAAATGAAATAAATGAAAGGAATTAAGGAAAGGCAAGGGAAGCAAGTAGACATGCAATTCTCACTTAGCACGTTGGGTCACATAGGAGAGACAAAAAAGATAAAAGAAGTTATACCTCCCTTGAGTTGATGCCCTAAATGGAGTGAAATCACTTATTTATCCTCCAAAATAAAAGAAAAGGTCAAGGTACCAATTTATTTGGGAAAATTTAAAAGAAATGCGCAAATACAAAGCTCACTTGATCGTAAAGCCCCTAAAGTCATGACTTAAGTGCAATTGAAACAAAGCATAGTAGTCAATTGAAGCAAGCAAGCAATGAAGTTGTAAAATTAAAAGCTACCAAGGACCAAATTGAGAGAATCATTCAATTGGTTGGGTCATAGTGAAACAAAGAGAGACTTGGAGGGCCAAAGTGTAATTTTCAGCAATTATTCATGCATGCAAAAATGAAAACTTCCAGCAAACTGACGCTTCCTTTGGGTTCTATCATTTTCTGCTGCAAATTCACAGATCATACCGACACCAATATTTCGGGCAAAATTCCAACGAAGCTCATTAATTTATCATCCAAACAAGTAACTAAATGCAGTCACAGGAATGTAATCCTCTTGGTAGCTTATTGAACCGCATAAAAAAAAACAGCAGGTGAGCTATATGAAAGCAAAACAACAATATTTCCTTCGCAGTTTCCTTCTTATGGGGTAATGCAAATCTGGAAAACAAAACTTGGCTGCAACTTTCCTCATTCAGCCGAAATACATTGATGCAACCTAACTTAAACAAGTCCCAACTCATTCAACAACCACTGCAAAAATCCGGGACAAGGGGAAGAGGAAAAATTCAACGAGGCTCTTGGACATGAAATGCAGCAAAATGAAAAGAAAGAAAACTGCAAATGACTGAACCAACAAATGACAAAGAGAGGGACTATAAGACTAGTTCAGAAGAGTACCTGATGAAGCCTTTTGGATCAAAATCAGGTCAGGAATTTCCGTGAAAAGCTGCTGGATTGGCTTCATGGCGATTTCGAACCCGCACCCGCGAAGCCAAGCTGATGATTTGGGAGCCAGATTCAAGGGCTTTCCAGGTGCTTTCTGTGACAGCCCCACCTTCCCCTAAGGCGAACCAAAGGGGTTAGCAGACTGCCTGCCCAGCTCTCGCCAGGACTACGGGCAGTTACACGCGATCTAGAACGTTTCGGGAAAGTAAAAGCGCGCTCGGACAAGCCACAAGGAACAAAATAACAAAATATAAAAAAACGAAAACGTTGAATAGTAGCCTGGACAGCAGAATCCGGCCTGAATCTGGCCGGATTAGCGGCCGGATTCTTGGGCGGATACTGTCCAGTGAGCAAGTTCACGGATTCAAAAAAATCCAAGGCAATCCGGCCGACAATCCGGCCAGTTTCTGGCCGGATTCCTGGCCGGATTCGGTCCAGTGCCTTTCCGTCAAAATTTTTCTTTTGCCGTTCACAAGCCGAATTGTTCCGAAAGTCAACCAAACATCAACCAAGCATATATACACTAAAATCCAATATTTACAACCACATTGGCATGTCAAAAGCTATTTATCATGAATACACATGTTTGGTTTGCCAATCAAACAATGAACCCAATACACATTAGGGTTTCATGCAAAGAGCTATCAAAATAGACATATACATGGCTCAATTTGGCAACCAACAAGTATGAGCTTCCAAAAGTGATTATTTTCCTGTAAGGAAAACAAATGGAATAGTGTGAGCTAAAGCTCAGTGAGCAACTATCACACAATCAACCAAGATCACTTAAGCATATTCGTTCATTGCAAATATTCAAATAAGAAGCAAAACAAATCGGTAAAAGGATACGGTCGGCTCTCAGGAGCCCATTTCCACTTCTTGATCCAAACTCATTGACCCCTCCGTCAATGTTAAAAGTACCAAACCGTAGACCCCTCTTCACTTCCATTCCTTCCACCCAACATACCCCAACCGGGCCCGCACTCCAAGCAGTAGCTTTAGGTGATACTCGAGTACACCGGAACCAAGGGTCTCATTACCACAAGATTCCCATTTCAATCCCCGTGGCTAGTCAATGTTCACGACCAAGCCCTCGCTGGCTCGATTCAATTGAATGCCAACGGGGTCGAGCTCAGTACAGTAGGGCCGTTGGATACTCGTCCAACCAACACCCAAACAATTTCCATGAATGAAATCCAAGAATTCATATAGCAGTACAGTAATACAGTGAAACGGTAAACAATCGGTCACAAGAATAAAAGGAATGAGGGCGGTCAAGTACACCCTCACCCTAATCATTTCCAATAGCCAAACAAGCCTTCAAGGCATCACAATCACATATAGCAAAGCCACATTATAAATCCAAGTGAGTAGTATACTCACCAATTAAGCAAGTGAGGTTTCATGTACCGTCGTCCCTAGTACGTCGTGCACTAACGTCACGCCCTAGAATATGTAAACAAATACCATAAGACTCGATAACGAGTCATAAATCCAAGCCAAACACAACCCCAATAGGGTTTCATATGCATAATCAAGCATCATAGCAAACCAGAAATTTCAGCAATGCACTAATGTGACCTTACAAAAAAAAACAGTTTTTGGCTTCCAAATGCGGTAATGGCACAAAATGCGTTACGCTCATCGGATGAGGGTGTAAGACCCACCATCGCGAAGCTAAAAGACAGGGCTACAACAATGTAGAAGGCCACTCAGTCCAAATCCTAGCACAACTAGGTCAAAAATGCAGAAAACTAACCCAGAACCGTAATTGCAGGTTCCCAAATCCCACAAAACTGTAATCAGTCCAATTCAGTCTATACAGGTCCAAATGCATTGATTCCAAAGGAATATGAAAGCTAAGACATCAAGCTACATTTCATCAGAAGACACCAACAACAAAATCCAAATCAATTCAAGTCAAAACAGACAATTACTATCGCAGTTCGCACATTCTGTTCACCAAAAACAGCAATAGTAAAAACGGCATAACTCACTCTACACTACTCCAAATGCCCTGAAATTTTGCAGGCACTTCAAACTCATCAATACCTACAACTTTCATGTTTAGAGAAAAGTCCAATTCGGCCTCTATCTATGACCTAAAATTTCGGACAGAATGTTCAACCAAGAACCCTAATTTTCCAGAAATTCTTCCAAATTCAAAATTGATTGCATTTAACAACAATTCACACCTACTAGAGTCAAAGCCCCTTATTACCAACCATCAAAAACAACCACACCATCAAGATCATAAGAAACCAGAAAATTCCTCATAAAATAAAAAACTCAACCAATTCATTCCAAACCATGAAATAATCCACAATTTCTCACACCATAGCCACCATTAGGCATAAAATAACCATCATTAAGTATAAGGGAGTAGTCAAACATCACTTACCTAAGAAACAAGAGATGTAGAGATGTTGGCCACCTAAGACCTTCAAACAAACTTCAATAGACCACTCACAAGCACCCAAAGGATAGATTTTATGGAGTAGAATCTAAGTTATGTGGTTGGTTTTGGAAGATTGAGTGAAATGGAAGCTAGAAAGTTGAAGAATTTTGTCTTTCTTCTTGCTAGAGAGGTTCGGCCATCAAGAGGTGAAAATGGTGAATTTTTGTGTTTTTTTTTTTTGAAGATATTAACCACTTAGTCAAAATAGTCAAGAAAATGAATAGTAACTCTTAAGTCCTAACCAATATCATGGTGACACTTGGCATCACATTAATTGCATTTCTATCCTTTGTTCACCTCTCACATCAATCACTTCACACTCCTCTACTTATCCATTAACACCCGATACATTTTACACAGTATCCGGAATCTAACCTTATTGGCCGAATTTTTCCGAACTTTCCGCACTAGTGGGTCCCACGTCCTTTCTATATACTTAATTTTTCAAAAACTCTCCAAGGCTAGAAAAATCATCTAAAAACTATAATTGCTCATAAAATCCACCAAGAAAATATTCCTAGGCCAGAAAATGCAGAAAACATGCAATTAAAGGGGAAAACCCTAGGAAAAATATTAGGGAATTTACGGGTTCTCACACTTTCTGTGAACCATTTCTGAACAAGAGTTCTTTCCCTGACTTCGTAGTTGATGCAGAAACCAAAATCCAATCGAATTAAACAACTGTAAAGGAGATAATCATGCCGCAAGGGGTGCCGAAAACCAGCCTGTTCTGCCGAAATTTTTTGCAGAAAATCATTTCTGGTTCTGGCTTTCTTTACCGCCGCCACTTTTTGCTTGGCTTTCCTTTCCTTCTCCCTCAGTCTTTCTTTCTTGCGCTCTTGATAAAAAACTCAGCCGCCACTGCCCTCTCGTTTCTTTCTTTGCTAGTCGCCCAGAAATTTCTCTCTTGCCGCTCCTTGTTTGATCTCTTTGTCCAGAAAAAAAAACTCCTCTCTCAGCTTTATCTTCCGTCACAATCTCCCTATCTATCACTCTCAGTTGCCAACCCTCGCTCTTTCTACCTTGTTTCCCTTTTTCCGTTTCTTTTATCAGTCCCCAATCCCTCGGTCTCTTCCTCTCGCTCAGCTCTCTTTCCCCGTTCTCCTTTTGTCCAGTTCTCGCTCACTCTCGGCTCTCTATTTCGCTCCCCAGATCTCTCAGCTGTCCAGACCCGCAACCTCTCTATTCTCTCAACCTCTCAGCCGTCACCACTAATCTTTCTTGGCCGAAAGCCTTTCTCTTTTTTTCTCCTCTCGTTTCACTTAGCCGTCATTACCCTTCTCTGTCTCTCCTTTTTTTTTTCAGCCATCCAGACCCCCCTTGTTCAGCCGTCCCCAAAACCCTTCTAGCTCCCTCCTTTTTCAAAGCTCTCTTTTCTAAACCCTAGCCGCTACTGGAATCCTCCCCTTCAGATTTTTCCGTTGCTTTTTCCTAGCCGTCATCCCCCTCGCCTCAGCTCCTTTCTTTTCCTTTTATACCGAATGGCCAGAACCCAAAACCCTGATATCAATGGTCCTTTCTCCATCTCAGCTTCCCGCTTCTCATTTCACCCTTCGATCAACATTTGCCTAGAGCATTCTTAGCTCTTCTCGGATGAGAGCCAAGTGGATGATCAAACGGAACCCAAAAAATGAAAGGAAACCTCCGTGGCAAAGGAGCTGAAAATTTTCCTTGTATCTGCATTTTTTTACAAATGAAAAAGAAGTGAGGTTTTGATCGTATGCTATCCGTGAGCTTGCCCCCCTTTTTTTATAATTTTTTATTTTCTTTCCAATGAATCATTTAATAAAAAAACAAAAATAACCAAAATAACAATTTAAGTAAAATTGAGTAAAATGGATAAAAACTAAGAATAAAAGATAAAAACAAAAAATGCTAAAATTTTTGTGTTTGATTGATAATTTTTCTTTTCTTTTTCAGTGGATTAATTAATAAAACAAAAACAATTTTTTTTTTAACAAAATGAGAATAAGATAAACTAAGCAAGAAATAATAATAAAATAAAAATAAATAAACAAACAAAAATCACCTAACAGAAATAAATAAATAAATAAAACGAAAATTTTGGTGTCTACAGTTTGCCCCTCTTTGTCTGAGTTTTGGAAAAACTTGAGACAAAGAAATAGACACCAAATACTCACCTGTGTTATTTGGCTGCGAACGTCTCGAACGATGGACGCTTTAGAAATGGGGACTGACCCTTTTGACAAAATTTTGAAATGGGACTGACCCAGACAAGAAATTTAAAACGGGACTGACCCGAACGAGAAATTTAAATCATGGGACTGACCCGAATAAAATTTAAAATCATGGGACTGACCCGAATAAAAACATCATGGGACTGACCCGAATAAAATTTAGAATCATGGGACTGGCCCGAATAAAATTTAGAATCATGGGACTGACCCGAACAAAATTTAAAATCATGGGACTGGCCCGAATAAAGTTTAAAATCATGGGACTGACCCGAATAAAGTTTAAAATCATGGGACTGATCATGGGAGCTGGGCCCGAATAAAGTTTGAAAAAATCATGGGACGACCCGAATCAAATTTTAAAATCATGGGACCTGGCCCGAACAAAAGACATCATGGGACTGACCCGAATAAAATTTAAAATCATGGGACTGACCCGAATAAAATTAAATCATCATGAGACTGACCCGAACAAAATTTAAATCATGGGACTGACCCGAATAAAATTTAAATCATGGGACTGACCCGAATAAAATTTAAAATCATGAAACGCACACTAGTGGGACTGACCCAACGGCTAGTGGCGGTGCAGAATGAAATGCACACTGGTGGGACTATCCCATGTTCAGTGGCAGTGTAAATGAAATGCACGCTAGTGGGACTGACCCATGTTTAGCGGCAATGAAAAATGAAAGGCTCACTAGTGGGACTGACCCAACGGCTAGCGGCGGTGCCAAAATGAAAATGCGCACTAAGTGGGACTGACCAACGGCTAAGTGGCAGGTATGAAGAAACTGTATAAGATTTACTCGAAAAATTTATCCAAAAATTTGCCCCAATGTGATGAATTGGTCAGTGGGATTAAACCCGAGTCTGCCTTAATTGGTGGTACAAAATCCAAACCCAACGTGATGTTTGTGAAGTTGGCGGCACAAAATCCAGGCCCAACGTGAACTTTGTGATGTTGGCGGCACCAAGTCCAGGCCCAACGTGATGTTTGTGAATGGCGGCACAAAAATCCAGGCCCAAAACGTGATTTTTGTGAAGTTTGTGAATGGTCAGTGGGATAAGACCCAGTCCTGCCATCCAATTGGTCAAGAAATTGAATTTGATTTGTCAAAAAACCAGAAATTAAATTTGATTTTCCAAGAAACAAGAATTTGAACTTGGTTTTTGATTTTTGACTTTTTTTTTTTTGAATTTTTCTTGATTCTTTTTTAGAGGATCTTTCCAAAAATAATTTGCCCCCAGTGTAGGGCCCTTTTCCCTTCTTTCTTCTCTTTCTTCGGCATCGGCCTTCCACATCACCAGATGCTCTTTCGTCGATTTCAACTATGAATACCTGTACAGGGGCTTACAAAATATGACATGCACTCAAATTTCCATGAAAAGAGCAGCGTGATTGATTTGAAAAATGCATTATTTCATTCTTGGACGAAATCCTCAATTGGACTACACAAATATTTGCCCCTGTGTGGGCTTGTTTTCACGAAATCTTATAAACAAAATTTTACCCCAGTATGGGCCATTTAATTGCAAAAACTTGTTTGGATGACTTTCCGAAAATTTCATGATGAATTTCTTGAAGTAATACCAAATTACAGAAGATTTCTTCCTCACTTTTAGCATCTGTGTTTTGGGTAATGGGTCACAATTTTCAGTTGGTTCATCTTCAGGACCAATCAAGTGACTTTATTTCTGATTTGAGGTGGCCAAGGAAAATGAGAGGTCAAGATTTGTCTGGTTCTTGTGCCCAAAATTGTAATGCATTCAACATCACATCTTAGTGAAAGCAAAGAGTTTGTCACCCTTACTTCTTAAGAAAACGTAGTCCACATATGAGCTTTATAGGCTTGCAACAATATCGATAGAAACTATAGCTAAGCATGCGAAACTGGTTATACCCTTATGATCACAAATGATTGATGGATTTTCTTATGAGCATAATCCTCACTTTGGGTTGTCATGAAGGAATAAGTCAACGATGGACTTTTATGAGCTTGTAATGTGGCTTGAAAACGATAGTTAAAGAATAAGACTTTCAGGGACATTGCACTGAAGATCGCATTTTTCCAAAATTGCCCCTACGTTGGAACTCAAAGATCTCAGACTTTGTTTGCATTTTTCTTCATTCACCAGGGGTTTCAACGTCGAATTTTTCTATATTTTTCTTGCATTTACTTTTCTTGATTTGCTTTTGCTTCCTTTTCCTTTCCTCGACCTAGTGGGTTTTCACATGGTAAGTAGCGTCAACCCCATACCCAAGCAATTCAGAAATACAACTAAAATTTTCGGCATCAGAAATTTCCTTGACAGGGCCATTGCAAAGAACAGAAGTCAGGACTTTCGGATTTTGTAATGGGGTCAGGTGGGGTGCTTAGAAAAGTTAAGGGTTGAAGGCAGATTTCAAGAGTGGTTTGAAGAATCTGAGATCGCATTGTTGCGCCAACCCTATTTTAGGGTTAAATCAGAGCTTGCCACAGTTTATTCTCAATTGAGGCTCTTTTCTCTTTCATTTTCTTTCTTCTTTTGATTTTTCGGCATTCTGCCATTCTTTGAAACTTTCACAAAATTTGCCCCAGTTTATTTTTGAACTGAGGTTCTCTTTTCTTCTTTTGCTTTTGATTTTGTTGCATTATCACTTTTCTGATACGAACTCGACCCAACAAGAACCTGTCTTGAAGAACCAAGTCGATCAGGCAGCGGAAGGATCTATCTTGATCAGGATATGGAACAATAACTACCTTGCTAGACCTAAAGAGAACCCGTCTCTCAAAACCTAGTGGATTGGTTATTGGTTATGGAACAATAACTACCTTACTAGACCTAAAGAGAACCCGTCTCTAAAAACCTAGTGGATTGGTTATTGGCTTGAAAGAACAAGATGATGTGATCATCTTGCCTTGAACACCACAAATATCCAAGCTAAATACTTGATACTATTCAAGGAGAAACTCAAGTTCCATCAAGGAACTCCATAAAAGGAGACAACTCTCTTTTTATTAATTCATCTTCAATCTCATGTATCTCAATAGTTAAATAAAGTTGGCTATTTATAGCCTTACAAGACTCAAAATCCTAATCTAAATTGGAAACAATACAAGCTTCCTTATTTGACTTGACACAACTTCCTAAATAAATTTGAAAGTAATTAACTACTTTCCTAAAACTCTAATTCAATTAGAATAGGAAACTAACTGACTCCATTGGCTTAACTATGGTCAACATGACCTTAGCCTTTATTTCCCTTAATAACTCAAGACTAACTAACATGTATTGCTGGAAACTTACTTAAATAAATAACAAGAAATAAGCATGACAAATCTTCAATGGTTCTTGAACCCGATTGCACCATCAACCATCAATTGAATTTCCTTGAATTTGAAGGGAATCCAAATCTTCATGTTCTCATCATTCCCCTCCTCTTGAAAGACGATTTGTCCTCAAATCGAGTACTTGCTCACTACAAGAAAATTGGTCATCAGTGACAACTTTTCTCTGTGACGAAAAAAAGTTATCACAAAAGTGGATCCTTTATTGACGACTTTCTAACTCGTCACAAACCTCTAATGGGAGCCAACTCATTTGTGACGACTTTTCTAAGTCGTCACTAGTAAATTCCCGCCAAGATTTAGCAAGAGCGCGGGAGTGTTTAGAACACACAATAGTGACGACATTAAGAACATCATCACTATTGCTTGGCCTATTTACGGACGACTTTTTGTTGTCGTCACTGGTCACTTAAAAAAAAGTTATTAGTGACAATATTTTGTAGTGATGACAATAAGTCGTCACAAAAGGAGCTTCTTTAGTCGCGACACCTAAAGTTGTCACAATTGCATCAAAGCAACTAAATGTTTAGTGACGACCCGTTATTTTCGTCACAAACTACACTGCAAGAAATATGGTCATTAGTGACAACATTTTCTAGTGACGACAAAAGTCGTCACAAAACGTGGTTGCTTAGTGACGACAAGGAGACCTTGAAAAACGTTGTCACTAAAATGATCTATATAGTGACAACTTCTAATATCGTCACTGTCACTCTACCGATTCGGATTTAGTGACAAGAATTAATCGTCACTGTTTAAAGTACTTATTTCTAAGTCACTTTCATTAATTCTACTGTGCCACCCTAACTTTTGCGATTTAGCCCCAAATGTTGTAAAAAATTCCATTAATTCCATTATGATACCTTAACTTTTACAATTTAGCCCCATATGTAGTACACCGATTTCTTTAATTCTATTATTACTCCCTAACTTTTGTAATTTAGCCCCATATGTAATTCACCAATTTCATTAATTCTACTATGGCACTCTAACTTTTGCAATTTAACCCCCATATGTAATACACCAATTTTATTATTTCTATTATGGTACCCTAGCTTTTACAATTTAGCCCCTATTTTTTTATTAGGAAATTGCGAATGGTATCTTGATAAACTATGCATAAATATTTTATAATTTTCTCAAACTTAAGTAATAATTTGTTATAAACTCTAAAGATATATCTTTCATTACAATAGTTATAAGGCAGGCAGGTCTTTTTATCAATGGAATAAGAAATTTATGCCAGATTTATCCTTTGTACTACATGCCAAGTAGTATTAGCAAAGGAATAACAAAGTACTACAAAGTAATTAACAAAATAGCCTTCAGGGAGTGTAGTTTATGGGCAAATGAGCATTATCTATTCAAAGTACCAACTTTTTATGGGCATTTTACTCTCAAACATATAATTTATGATAAATTTATAAATGTTTGTAAGTAAAATTCAAAAAGTGTTACACTGATTTCTTACAAAACGAAAACTGGCAGGTTATCTTTTCAACATAAATTAAATTTTTTTAAAAAAAGAAATGGCCCATAAAGTACCAACTCTTTGTGGGTTTCCTCCATTACATGAACAAATATTCTGCTCTTTATGGGCATTTCACTCTGAATCATTTAATTTATGTTAAATACATAAATGTTTGTAAGTAAAATTCAAAAAGTGTTGCACTAATATTTTTATGAAAGGGAAACTGGTAGGTTTTGTATTTAACATAAATTAAATATGTGAAAGGAAAAAAAAAGAAATTACCCATAAATCTATGTCTTGCAAATCTATACTAGTAAAATAGTTTCAAACAAAATTAAACATTAAAATAAACTGTAATTTATACACATTAAAATATCTGTAATTTATACACATTTTGCAACTACTACTTTGTGTTTTCTCTGTAATGAATTTTTTAACTATTGAGAACTTAAGTTTTGTCTTGCAAATCTATACTAGTACAATAGTTTTAAACAAAATTAAACATTAAAATAAATGTTTGAAAAAGAACAAAAGTACATTTATCACTTGCAGTAATGTAACAATTTAACAATAATTTGTTATAAATATAAAAAAAAAATCATACATTTCCTATTTATCTTGATGGCAACATGGTGGAAAATAAATAATTATGATAATCTAAAAATAGAGGTAGTCAATGGTAGAATTTAACAATAAAACTGAATATAAACTATTTTGATTGTTCGATCAACTAATTTGGTTCTCTGGTTTGTTAGACTGCAAGTCATACATAATTGATAACACCATAAAATGAGTACCAAAAAGATTTTGATAAAAGAATGTTTATTTTTTTCAAATCATAAACATATTTCTAACAACATTTTTAGTTTGTAAATTATTTTATTGTATAATAAATTAGAAAAGTCCTATATTAGTTAAAAATGTTAAAAAAATTTTGCCCAAACACACTAAATTGTCATATTCTATTATTTTAATACAACTTGAGAGTAAAAAAAATAAAATTCAAAATAATAAAAAAACTTAATTACATAAAGATGAGAAAAAGAAAAAAGAGAGAGGTAGGAGTAAGGACAAACAAAGTGTGATTTTCTTGCATCTATATAGGAATTTTCTTACCGGCTTTTGGGGTTCCCTTGGGGTTTAGGTTTGTAAAAATTGACGTAAGCTCTTTGGGTTTCGAAAGAAAGAAACATCTATATAGGAAGAATGTGTGTTATTTATACGTACAAAACAAAGAGCGGCAAACTAAAAAATTCAAGAGGCATGGCGGACAAAGGAATTTTGAGGAAACGACATCGTTTGCTTCACTAGTATGCACTCTATGTCCAAAACACTTAGCCAAAATTTCAGACACTTTTTCCCTTTCTCTTTGTCTTTCTCACTTCCCCGAAGATGAACTCCTCTCTTTCAAGCTCGCACTACCAAATCCATCATGAACTGAAGTTTGCCATTGTCATCAATTTAGGCAACTTTATCAAGTTCGCACCACCAACATACCTAATTCAGCTGTTACACTGGCTTGGTGGCAAGAAATAAAAAATTAGGGCTTGAAAATTTGGGTGAAAGCTGGAGTTTAGAGCTTGAAGCTTGGGAAAAATGAGAAGTTAGGGATTGAAGGTATAGTTTGAGGTAATTTCAATATTATGTGTCTGATTTTGCAATGCATGGTATATATTTTTTGTGGGTACGGCTAGTTGCACCTTCTCTGTTTCGTCAGATTTAGTTTTTAGGTTCAATCTTGTTAGTCTCTGATTTAAGCATCAACAAGTTTTGAATCCCTTCTGTTCTGTTCTTATAGATTTGTTGGATTTTCATGAATTGATTCTTTGTTAGTGATTTTTGGCTAGAATGCTGTGAATCTTGATTTGGGTTCTAGCAAAATTTGGTCAAATTCGTCAGGTCTCTTTGGAAGTGCTATTTCTTATAGCTAAGAATAATGAACGAGCTGATCCATTATGGCTTTTCATAAAATCTGAAATCTGAGTTATTTTTAAGAGGTGAACGCTTCAGTCTTGATTTGGTTTTTTGGTAAAAGTAAGAAAGATTGTTGCTTTTCATCCTTTTGTGGAGTTGGATATAAACGGTTGTTTTAAATGAAAACTTGCAGTTTACTTTTTCTCATCCCATGTGTCTGCTACTTCCAAATGTACTTTTATGATTGCTGCTCCCAAAAGTTATAATTTTCTTTCATTTTTTTTTCTTTTTCGCTGGATCGGTTAAGTAATGGATAAGAAAAGGGTGATGTTCCCCTTGTTTGCCATGGTCATTCTCGTCCAGTTGTGGATTTGTTTTACAGCCCAATTACTCCAGATGGGTTCTTCCTCATCAGTGCGAGCAAGGGTAATTCCTTTTGCTAGAATTATTTAGACATATGAATTTGAACACTAGTTACCGGTATTAGTTGAGCAATCTAGTTTGTTGATACGAATTTTACTAGTTCATCATATTTGTGTGTACGCTTTAGCAGTCTAGTTTCCCCTGCTAGTTAATGGTTAGGAGAAATATAATGAATGGATTACTGCTTTGACGTTTGATGGTCCAACTATCCAAGCAAATGAGTATTCAAAAGCATTCCCAGTTAATTGCTACCAGAATTAAAAGAAAGGAAACAGATAGCACCGACCTAATCTCTAGCTTTTCCTTCATAT
>NW_020862691.1:0-12713 GCF_003713205.1 Coffea eugenioides | reverse complement strand
AAATAGACTTACATTTATAATTAAAACTAATATTTGATACTTATAGGTGTTATATATTTACATAGATGAAAATTATTTTGAACATAACATATTAAGATAATTTTTTTAAAATAATTTTGGCCCCCCCTAAGAAAAAAGTCCTAGCTCCAGCATCTGGGAACAATTAGTTTATCCCAATACTCATCTTTTCCTTTTGTTTCCTAATTATTAGAATTTTCGATATCAAAGAATATATGAAATCTAATCGCACTGAACAATTTACAGGGAGTACTTTTGAGAAAGAGTCTAGTACTATCTTCAACAGATCTCCTGGAAATGCTAGAGGTGCTTAATGGACACAAAAACATGAAAACAATGGGTTTGGAAGCAAAAATCAAGAACTCAGGGATAGCCTCCAGTGTTGTTGCGAAGCTAATAGATTTGGAAGCAATACCGGATTCTATTTCCTTCGCTGAAAGTAAAAAGAGTACTTGTCGAGGAATCAATTAGCTTTGCTAGTCTCCAGACTTCAGTGATCAATGGTGGGCGATGATGACGTTGGTCCAACACAAGTGTAAGCTGAATTTTCTAAAATGCCACTGAGTGGTTATTGTTTGGCTGAAAAAAAAAAGTTTGGTGTGGTGCCAACCTAGAGGTCCTTAATTGGCAGGAAGATTTTAGTTTAGGGATTAATGCTAGGTAAAAAAGCATTCAAGGATGAAATTGGTATTAGTGAAAAAGTTAGGTAAGAAATCGACGGTCTTTCCAAATGATTAATTCAAACTTTTAGTAGCCCAGTGACCAGAGTTTATATTCGTTTTTTCCTTTCGTCCCCATCATCTTACTTTTCGTTAGTGTTCATTTTACATAGAACTATGGGGGTTATTAGTATTTTACTTAATTTTTTTTTGTTGATGTAAGCTTCCTAATATTTTCTCTATGAAAAATTACAAATCATCTAACTTAATTTTGTACATTTGCCACCTAATATTTTCTTATCTAACAACCTTTTATCCTGAAGTCCACTTGACTTGTTTGAGACATCTAACGTTTGTTCCTAGTATTCAAAAAATTATAAGCTACAGAATACAAGTGTAGAATTTAACTTTTTCTTTAGAGAATTTCATTTTGACTAGAAGTGAAGAAGAATGAAAAGCGTTTAACTCTTTTTTGATACTTTAATGGTATTCAGACACATTGTTTAATGAATTAATGTGTGTTTACAGTTTAAAATACGTACCTTTCATGAATAGGCACTTGTTAACAAACTTACCTTTACCATAGGCACATCTTTTAATATTCAACAAACAATGATCGTTAATGCAAGTAAAAATGAGCCATTGGCCATTTGGTCCAGTGGTCATCACCATTAAAGGTGATGCTGGAGGTCAGGGTTCAATCCCTGCCTCCCACAAATTTGTCACATTTTGTGGCGGTCTTAATTGACCTTCATCGATGGAGTCTGTACTCACATCGAACCCCCTCCCCTTCCCCTTAGACTAGGCTAGATTAGGTTATACGACATCTATCGTTTCGACAAAAAAAAAAAGAAGTAAAAATGACTATATTAAAATTAATAAAAATTCATTTCGGGTTTGATAGCCCATGTTTCCCCAACTGCGTTTAGGAACTAAGAAAAGCTTCCTCTCGTGTATCAAACTAGATTTTTCTTTCCCGATGTTTGGTAAAATTTTCTTGTTATATGACAACTCGTGAACCAACATATTGTAAATGTTTGTATATTTCTAGAAGATACAAACAATAATATGAACAGTGCAACAACTTAATATACCAAATTTACAAGACCAAATCTGCCTAAAAGTGTTGACGCTTATTGTAATCATCGACTCTTTCCATATCTTTTCATGGTGACATTTTCTTTTTGGGATGTCCACAAAAAAATTTTTGTTGAACAATCTTAAAGTATTATGAATTTTGTAAATAAATGAATGCTATCCTTGGTATGCTTGTCATAATTCCCATGCATAAATGAAATAAATACATTTAACTTACAGGCTTAAGCAGCCAAAAGTATTGAATTGGCTCGTAATTGGATAGATATTCAGTTTTGTATATTAATTATATTATATAGGCTTAAGTACATATGACACCTGTAATTAGAGATTGGTTTCAGTTCACGCCTTTGACCATGAAATAGATAAAATAACCCTTGAACTGCAATTTCTGTTTGTCTTTTTAACTGACTTAAATTGTCTGACCCCAAATTTTATTCTTCAAATTTGAGAACAAATTTGCCCTTATAATTGGAGGGAGCCAACGGGCCCATTTTAAGTAGTTGCTAGTGCTTAATTATATATCATATCATATCATAATCATAACTATATGTAAAGCCCAATGCCTGTTGTGAACAGTACTTTTTAGGCAGGTTTAATTGTAAATATGGGATTTGTGAAGGGTAAAGACTTTGTCCGGTTTCTTTGTTAATTTTGCTTATTAGAGGGGTGATTTGGGAACTTGGCTTTTTTGAATTCCCTGATACATGATTTGAAGCGGTGGCTTTTTTTGAAGCGGTTAGTCAACATTAATTTTACCCTGGGATGCACTGGCCTTTTTTTAAGCGGTTAGTGGACATTAATTTTACCCTCGGGAAAACATTTGGCCAGGTGTCCTTTGCTTGTTTTGCATTGCAAGAGATAATGGGTTGCTCTTGCCTTTGTAATTACAAGTTCCTCTCGTTCATTGTTCCGAATAACAACGGCTAGGCTTTGACTTGCAAGTTCCTCTGGTTCTTTGTTCCCAACAACGGGTAAGCTTTGATGCTTCTCCGATTTTGGCTTTGTTCAATCCTTTGGTTAGTCGCGATTGTTATTCTTTCTTGCTTACAATTCACTGGTATTTATCTGCATGTTAAGAATTGAAGTTTATTAGTTTTTCTTCTTTCCGATGAGTGTCAGCTCAAGTTTTATTGCACCTGTGATTTAGTTGTTCCAGAGGTCTTGCGTTTTGGAGGCAGCTAGGTAGTTGCTTAATATGAGACCCATTATCATTTTTTTTTATTGATTTGGTAATGTATTTATCTTCATACTTTGTAGTTCGTTGCTTACTTTTTATGCATATCACGTATTTGTTTGATTGACAATTGTTAATTCGTGTCTGATATATTATCCTATACTATGCATAGCTGAAATTAGTGCATGTTTAATTGCAGGTATTTGTTTGGAGTCCTGTAAACGTTTTTCCTTGCTCTGCATCTTCTAATATCATGTAAGTTTCTTTCCATCTGTCTGCGTTCTCTTTACCTGTATACTTTTTTTTTTTCCTGTATACAATTCTTTTCTTTTTGGTTTTGCATGAAAGTTAATCTTGTTTGCTTCTTATTCATTCAAGTACATTGTGCTGTATTTTACTTGCATAAAATCTGTTGATTTTTCTCCCCTGTTTTATTGGCATGAAAATTATTTTTCTTTTGTCCTCGTTAGTTGAACTATAGTATATAAGTTAAACTATAGTATATTAGTATCACTGAAAATGGGTCGAAGGAGAAAATATGCTACGCTGGAGGAACTTTACAGTGAAAAAAATCGTCGTCGTCGTGAACGATATGCTGCAGCTAAGAAACAAAAGGAGAATGGTCCATTTAATACTGTACGCGATAAAATTTCAAGTCTGCAAAACGACAAGAAAAAGAAATACACGACAAATATGTGATATATAAATTTAAGAGAAATATGGGGTACAATCTCTGGAAGTTTCTCAAACTTATGGAGAGTTTCCTTCTATTCTTCTCCTCGAACGCCAATCCAAGGGCTTCGCAGCTTGTTCTTGGATCCACCACCGATTCCTTCAAATCTTGATATAGAAGATTTGAAGAACTTTAGAAGATATTTGAAGACTCAAGTCTTGATATCTGGGAGACTTGGAGAGCTTGAAGAGCTGAACCTTTGTAGCTTGGAGCTTCAATGCTTTGAGCGTATATGATGCTCTTTGAAGTCCCTGTGTATTTTTTTGTGTGTCCTTGATTTGGTTGAAAGACCCCTATTTATAGCTGTGGCAAGGGGTAGAGGTTGAAGACCTGCATACCACTTACTTGTCTTGCAAGACGTGCAGTCATATTAGGACTGTACTAGCCAAATATTATCTCTTCATTTTATATTTATTAATAAAGAGATAAGTAATCCCTTGATTGGCCAAACCCGTGGGGACACGTGACGTGGCGCCGTTTGACTGGTCAGGCCATTGCAGTATATAAGAGATATATTTGGATAAAACAACTCTAAATATTATCCCTTTAATAAGAAATAAATATTTAGATATTTATCCGATAAACATGTGATATGATGTGATTTGGTTGGTGGAGATACCCCTGCAATTTGAATTGATTTGGAACACCTCACCTTGACACGTGGAGGAATATAATTGGCTATTTAATAACCAAACTTTCCAAGTGTACATGATATATGGCAATATCCGATTGGATGAAAATATTTAATAGACCAATGGTAATTTTTAGAATTTAATTAAAATTCCATTGTCTACAAATGCCCCCTCGAAACTCGTTCGTGAATAAAATTAAAGCGGGATTTGAGCGAACGAGCTTCGACAATTTTTTCCAACTTAATTCGATTGTCCTAGGAGCAGGACAACATTAACCTCCAATTCAAATCCACAAACGTATGAAGTTCCTAGCCATAGCTCTCAATTGATAACAAGCTCCCGAGGCCAGTTCCAAGTAACATTTGGGTTCCAATTAGCACTTGATGTTGATGATGACTAAGCAAGTCCCGAGGCCGGATTACTCCAATCTGAAGTCTTATAGTAGAGTCCGTCAATGGACTTAAAGCTTTGCAATATCTTAGCTTTTGAATTGGTCATGAGAAGACCACGTGGGGTGCCACCAATACATGCAAAATTCGGTGATATCAATCCAGGACCAAAACATACCAATCTAAAGTTTCAAGTCCACCGCTAGATGTATCATTAAACAAATTCTGCTGGTTTCAATTTTCAAGGCCGAATGACTTCATATCCATTTGCCCAATCACCTACGTGCAAGGTGCTCTAAAAATGAAATCACAGGAACCCAATTGATCTCCCACGCATTTTGCTTATCAATCACCCACGGCACTCCACAGATCCAAACCCCAAGACCACTTCTCCTTGTCGGCCTCGGGGACTTGGGCGGCAACTCTTCAAGGATTCATCTAATATGACTAGGACACCCGAATTAACAGCTTTCATTCCCTTGTTGGTTTCAAAGTCCAAGCGATCTAGAAGTTCGAAATCGACTGCGATGGAGCCCATCGCGGAAGCAATCTCCCAAGACTTAAAAGACTTCGTGAGCAGGTTTTTTTTTTCTTTTAACTCGGATTGAATGTTATAAGGGCAAGCCCTCCAATTTTTTAAAAGATCAATTGACTCTCTTTAGCCTCATATCCACCGCCCCAGCCATGTGTTTAATGTTCCCAAGCTGAACCAGAAACTAGTTGCCATCGGAGAATCCCAAGTAGAATTTGAGATTCGTTAGAATTCTACAAACCACGTATAACAAAATCTAATTAACTGAGCATGAAGTCCTGAAGCCAAACTGATGTTAGAATCATAATGGACCTTAAACTCATGTGCGCAGGACCTGAAAGTAATTTGAGCACCCGACATATATTAAAACTCCATATCGGATCAAAACTCCACGGTGACTTGCCATTACAAATTCCGCTGATATCCACGCAAACCCAAAGACTTTGATGAACTAATTTCGGTTTCGGATGGCAATCAGTATATCCATTAGTAACTGGAATAAATTAGGAGTCCGCAGGATATGCACACTCCAATCTTAATTGACCAATCAGGAAGGTCCCGAAGCCAGACTCACGTTGGACTTGTAATCAATCTCAAAGTCATCTTACGGTTCCTTGCATTAAAGAGCTTAACTCTACCTATTATAAATAGCCAGGACCGAAGCCGGGAATTCTTCACTGAAAGCTTTTAAACCAAGCTTTGTTCCTTTCTTCTTACTTGCCATCATCCAGCTGCCGCTACTGGGAATTGCTTTGTTGCCATCACCACCGCTTATTATTTGCCGTTCGCTCTACTCAACTGTCTTTCAACTGATAGAAACAAGCTGGAGTTGGTCATCACCTTTGCCGAGCTACTCTTAAATTATTTGGAGGTACGCATTACTACGAGTGGATTTTTTTTCTTTTGCTAGAGTCTAAAACTCTCCCTTCCTTTTTTTTATACTACTGTCTCTCGGACCTAATCACAATGCTACTAGTGTAAATAACCAAGATTATACCCGTGCGTTCACTTGTGAGAAGCCAGAGACAGCAATAATCACTTCCCGCTACTGCCGAGTTGCCTTGTCGCTGCTACCAGCGCTTTCTTGTGGTTGGCGATTCGAGAGCTGCTGCCTAGAACTGCTACGGTCGCTGGTGCCACCAGATTGATGCTTGTTACTTGTAAACTGCCTCCATCGTACTGACCTAAAGCCGTTGCGCAAGCCGCTGCCGCGAGAGTTGATCATCCTCCGCTGGTTGCACTCCAATATTTTTCCGCCTGCCAGGTACTTGAAGCCCTTTTTGTTTCCTCCTTGCAGCATTTAATTGTTTCAAGATTTTTGCATGCCAAGAATTGGTTTCGGTCAAGGCTTTTGCAGGTTTCATCATTGGATGCTTTAGTCACTAAATAGCTTTGGTCATACTTGTCAATAAATAGCCTCGGTCAAGGCTCTTGCACGCTTCATTGTTTGACGCTTTGGACATGATCAGCACTTGGAATTTATTTGTCTACTCCACGTGTGCTTTTGACTTGTATCTCCAAGACAGTTTGGCCCTTTGTGATTTATCTACTAAAATAATGCCAAGCATGATATTTGAGTTATCCCTCAAGGCTGAGAATTTAGTCTCAATTTTTGTACCCCCTTTTTGTTTTGTTTTTTATTTTTTATTATTATTTTTTTATTATTATTATTATTGTCTCTTTTTGTCGTTCTTGTTTGTTTTTTTTTTGTTTTTGTTTTTTTTTGTTTTTAGAGTTTTTTTTTTGTTTTTGTTATTAGTGTTTTTTTTTCCTTGCATTTACTAGGGTAATATCAAATATGAT
The DNA here is from genome assembly GCF_003713205.1 of Coffea eugenioides. NCBI lineage: Eukaryota > Viridiplantae > Streptophyta > Magnoliopsida > Gentianales > Rubiaceae > Coffea > Coffea eugenioides. The sequence goes on along the minus strand of NW_020862691.1, from coordinate 5,675 downwards.
ATTTGAACCCCCCTTTTCTTAACACTAAATATAAATTTTTTTTTTTTTTTTGCTAATCTATTAGGACAACACCAAATATGATATTTGGGCAAGAATTTCCCCTTCTTTTTGCTAGAACTCTGACCTTAATTTTTTTTTTTTTTTTTGCCCCCCAAATATCACTATACATGATTTTGATCTAAACTTTGTCAACTTGCCTCTTTGTAGACAACTCAAGCTGCGCTTGAAGAGGGGTTCGAAACAATTCCGGGGATTTGAGAAGAGGCAACCAATTAGGTAATTTAATTACCAAACTTCTTGCACGACGCTCCTGCATCCTCTAATATTTTCTTTTACAAAATTCCAGCAATCATGCAAATTAAGGACTACGCCGTGCCAGTGCCGCATATTTCACTGACGGATGAACGGGGAGGAACTCAATCAAAGAGCTTGTCACTACATGTTTACAAACCAGCAATGGCCCGCTCGCTGAATCCTTCATACCCCTCGAAGGATGCTTTCATCTCGAAGACTGGACTAGCAAGTGGACTAAGGAAGTGGTGGCACCGTCGACTTTCTCCACTACGTCAAGGGAAGAAGAAGTGGTCGTGCTAAACTCGTCTCTTCACAATGGAGATCCAGAAATAGCCAAATTCACTCTTCCGTTCGTGGGATTCAATGTTGACAAAGCTACATGGAAAACCCCTTCGTCATTCTTCGGCGAGGCGTGCTTTACCTCCCATTATTGGGAGTGGGTTGAGGACATGCTTGGAAGGCATAAAGACATACTCACACGCGCTGGGATATTTGAAGCCGTCTACGCGTCGAGATACTCCTACGACCGCTGTGAAAATATCTTGCGAGCCTTCTTCAAATATTGGTGTCCCTCGACGAACACACTCCATACGCCCGTTGGGGAGTTGTCCATCACACTTTGGGACCTTTATCGACTTGGTGGCCTTTCGATCGATGGCGCGTTTTTTGATGAAGTTGTTCCTTCGGCGCGGGAGCTCCTTACTCGTGACAAAGAAGGGAAGCCACTTCTCCCTGAGAGTTGCAGGCATCTTTTTTCGGCTTACTACCACCTCTGGACGAATGACCAAGGGGTATGGATGAAGGACTGGATTCGCTTCTGGTTCAAAGGAGAGGCTAGGTATAGGGCTCCTCCGAGTAGAGCGAATAGAAGGAAGACCACATCTAAACCAAAAATGACTTACAACCCTTCTGGAAGCGTGGAGCCTTACGACCTTGCCGATACGAATGACTTCAATGTCCCTTTTGACACCCTGGGTATCCCAAGGTCTCTAAGAAAGGAGACCTATATTGCGGCATTCATAGCGTGTTGGATCTGCAAGTTCCTTTTGCCAAGCAAAAAGGTCGACCGTATTCGCCCAAGTGTCTTCAAGGTTGCATGCTTAATGGCTACAGGGAAAAGATTTTGTCTTGCAATTCCCGTCCTTGCGAGCATATATCATGGGTTGAGGGAGGTCGTCCACGCCCCTAACCTTGGAGAATGTGGGGTAACTTTTCCAATCCATTACGTCTATGCTTGGATTGGTCAATACTTCGATGTATACTACGAAAATCATCAAGTGAGTAGCCACCACGCGCGCATGACAAGGTTTAGTGGTGAGAAAATGGCAATATTTTATGGCCAATTGGAAGCTGAGGAAATTTTCAAAGAAACGAATCCTTTGATGCTTCCTAAATTGTGCTGGACTGAAAATGAAGAAAAGGCGTTGATCGATGACGGATCCTTATCATCAAGACTCACGAGCTACTTCATTAGTCAACGCTCTTGCCATTTAACTCTACGTAAGGACAATACTTTCATTACTGAAAAATATAATCCTTGCAGGTTCAGCAGGCAATTCGGTTTTTGTCAGGACATCCCCAACAACTTGAAAGAGATCACTCACACTTATACCCTAGGTGAAGCTATTCAACTATGGGATTCCTCAGTTCGCACGCAGACGCGGTCTCGGATGACTATACCCATGCACAGGAAGCATCCATTGATCACAAAAGACTATGATGCCTGGTGGTCGACTCGGTCAAATAGTGTCTCTTCAACTCCCTTAAAATTCACCGTTAAGATCCCTCAGCAATCAGTGAAGAAGGGTAAGGTTACCTCCGCCAATGAGCCAGTGCATCATGATGGAGTTATAGAGATTGTAACGGATCTTACCTCATCCACTTTGCGGAAGAACAAAACCATTAGCGGCCCCTTGGAAAACGTTGTTACAAGAAATAAGTCTTCCAAGGACTCTCGACAGGTCATCAAAGAGGCGCAACCAGTGATTCCCTCAGAGAAGATGCCGCCCAAGGTTTCAAAATCTTTATCAGTGACTCACATAGAAGAAGATGTCGAAATTGAAACGATGGACGATCGTGATTCTCTCGAGGCTATAGAACAGGAAGGGACTCAAGCTCGGGGCATCGAATCTACCCAAAGAGAAGCCCATTCGTTGGCGAGTGGCAGTAGTAGTCAAGACCGTCATTGGAACCGATCGAAGAAGAGGACATCTTCTGATTTGGAGGAAATTTCCTTTTCACCACCGTCGGTTGGAGTGTCGCCGCTTAAGGTAATCATATCTTCCTTTTTTTTTTTCTTTTTTTTCTTTTTTAAACCTTCATAACACTTTTTTTTTTCTTCAGCCCCCACTTCTTGAATTCCACCAAGAAGATGGTACCAACTCACCAATTGAACTTGAGACCGATGCTATAATTCCAAACAAGAAAGGTGACGGAGTCGTTATCAGCATCCCAAAGCAACTTGCCCCCAGTGGAGGCGCTTTGTCAAAGAAAGAGCTGACTAATTTGCACGAAATCCGGAAAAAACCTAAGGTAGCATTGGTTTCAGAATTTCATGGTCAAAAATTGATCCAGGCGCATCGAAGGAAGTACTTGCAGAGTTTGTGGATGGATTTTCGCTGACAGATTCTTGACACTCCAACTGAGCAGATCTCTTCTTTAAAAGAGTGTGCAGAGGAAATCATTGCGAAAATCACAAGAACGGATCCTACCAATGGTCTCCCTTTAAAAGATCACTTGATGGAATTGTTTGCCAAGGCGGAGGCATATGATGTTCTGGCATCCTCATCGTGGGAAAGGATGAGCAAAGAAACACATGCAGAACTCCTTTCTAACGCGACCGTCCAACTCGAGAAAATTAAGGCAAAGGAAGAAGGACTAACTTGTCACTTGCAAAGTCTTGAAGAAAAGTTGCAGTCCATTGAAGACAGGAAGAAGGTTCTGCAACAGGAACTCATCAGTTTGGAGAAACAAGGCCTGGAAATCAGTTCGACTATCGATCAAAAGCATGAGACCTTCAAGGAGATCCAGGCTGAAATAACCCAAGCGCATGATGAGCTATCTTCCATTGAAAATACTAGCATCATGACTGATGACGCAATGAAGGAACTTGAAGACATGAAATCTGCACTTGAATCATATAAAGTAGCTGTAGTGGAATACAAATTTGATATTTAGACTTTCCACCATGTTCTTCTTTTCCTTGAATTATTTTATCACTCATTTCTTCCATGTAATGAGTTTTTCTTTTGAATAATAAAATGCTTTTTATTTCTTATCTCTTGTTGTTTTTTTTTTTAAGAGAAAAGAACTTTTAAATTTAGCATTTTATCTCAAAGAAAAAGAGAGGTTTTTTTTTTTTGCAAGGAACAAGGATTTGATTTGGAGTGGTGTAACTGAACTTAGAAGTTGCCCTCTAAGCTGCCTACGTATCCCAACAAGGGAATCAAGTCACACGTAGTTCCTGCCGTTCACATTTTAACCTCATGCGGGCCAGGAGTATCTATTTGTTTACCACCTTAGATTTGGTGGAGTGTTTCAGCAGTTTTACCACATACTACACCATTGGTGGTTGCCATCCACAGTTTTAGCTCATGCGGGCCAGGAGCATCTATTTGTTTACCACCTTAGATTTGGTGGAGTGTTTCAGCAGTTTTACCACATACTACACCATTGGTGGTTGCCATCCACAGTTTTAGCTCATGCGGGCCAGGAGCATCGCGCGGTTCCGATTATGCATAGTACCTTTTTAGGTACTTGCCATTGATGGGGCCAACCATTAATCCATCTTCAGCAACCAACTTGTATGAGCCATTTGTATATATTTCTCGAACGACATATGGACCATCCCACTTAGGAGTAAACTTTCTTTGTCCCCCATGAGTGAGAATGATTGGTCTCCGAACGGCGAGCACTAACTCTCCAATTTGAAAAGAGCGGGGTCGAACGTGCTTATTGAATGCCTTTGAAAGGCGAGCCTGATAACACTCAATCCGTTGTTGAGCTTCCAATCTCTTTTCGTCGAGTGCTTCTAATTCCTCAAGGCGAAGGCGAACATTATCTTCTCCACTGAGCCCCTCTTGAATTGCAATTCTTAGCGAAGGTATTTGACACTCAAGTGAAAAAACAGCTTCAACACCGTAAACAAGCGCATATGGGGTTGCTTGTGTAGGAGTTCGAAAAGTGGTTCGGTATGCCCAAAGCGCTTCTCCAATCCGAAGATGCCAATCCCTTTTCGATTTATCCACGATTTTCTTCAACAGATTACATAAGGTCTTGTTGAATGCTTCAGCGAGTCCATTTGCGGCAGCGTAGTACATGGACGAATTGTATTGTTTGAAATGAAACTTTTCGCAAAGTTTGTTCATTGCTACATTACAAAAAGGTTTACCATTATCGGTGATGATATAACGCGGGACCCCATATCGATAAATGATGTGCGAGCGGATAAAATCTACTACATTCTCCTTTTTGACCTCTCTTAGAGGAACCGCTTTGGCCCACTTTGAGAAATAATCCGTCGCTGCCAAAATAAAAATGTGTCCTCCGGAAGATTTTGGAAGCGGTCCAACTATATCCAAACCCCAAGCATCGAACGGCCAAGAAGCTACAGTTGGATGCAATGGTTCAGGAGGTTGACGGATGAAATTGCCATGGAATTGACAAGCTTGACATTTTCTAGCAAAATCGATACAATCCTTTACCATTGTTGGCCAGTAGTATCCCATTGTTTTAATGCGAAAGTGTAATTTCGGGTCAGATTGGTGAGCACCACATATCCCAGAGTGAGCCTCCTCCATTGCTTGCATGGTCTCATCTTCTCCAAGACATCGTAGAAATACCCCATCGAATGACCTTCGGTAAAGCGTCCCTTTGTAGTAAATGAAACGTGGCGCTCGACGACGTATATCAACCCTTTTCTTAGGATCTTCTGGTAACTTCCCATGATTAAGGTAATCAATGATGAGGTGACGGCAATCCTCCTTTTCGATCTCATGGACAAAAATATGGTAAGCATTTTCTTCCTCACCATCATCATTTTCATCAAACATCGGAGGTATGACCCAATTTTGGCAAATTGAAATTTGATTTCGATGAGAAGGTAGAGTGATCATAGACGCCACCCTTGCCAAAGAATCAGCTTGTTGGTTGAAATTTCTAGGGATATGTTCTATAGTGACATCGCCCAGATATCCCATGAGTTGTCTTGCATACTTATAATATGGGATCAATTCGGACTTCTTGACATCATAAACACCGAGAAGTTGATTTACCACCAATTTTGAATCACCATAGACTCTAAGATGCAACTGCTTCATGTCCACAGCCGTTTCAAGACCGAGAATCAACGCCTGATATTCAGCCACATTGTTGGAACACCG